>NC_043010.1:17150688-17268188 GCF_006345805.1 Octopus sinensis
AGAGAAGTGAACTTATACAGCCAGATGTAGTTGGCATAAAACTGATGTAACTCTTACTGGTTCCGTTGACTTCAAGTAACAGAAAATAGGAAGCCTAGTGGTGTTGTATGGTCTGCGGATGTGTGTCGGTTAATAAGAATAAGGCAGTGGGCGACAGGTGGCGGGACCAAGTTTTGTCTAATCTCTATATATATAAACGGCAAAATGTCTGCGTGCGTGTCCTTTATACAAATCCACAATTTTTCAGTTAGAGGGCTCGCACTTTCTATGGTCATTTAAAACCGTCCAAGGGTGGTCATACACATCTTTACATTTCCCCAGTCACTCCGCAAAGCCATTAAAAAATCAATAGAAGTGATTTTTGGTGAATTTTCTATCCAAAACCCAATCAAAATGCCCGAAACTTGATTCGCCAATTGAATGCCAGCTAGCTGTATGTGATTGGTCGGAGATTTGGACAGTACTTACATGTATGTGTGCACGCACGCAGCTGTATATGCATGCGCTAGCACTATGACCCGGCGTTGCCGGGTCATAATGCTAGTATAGAATATAGAACGGTATTAAGAGCGTTTGAAGATATCTATGTGTCGATGTGGAAAGCTTGTACGAGATGGGACTAATTGATGGAGAGAGGATTTGCAAAATACTCAGCTTCCACGCTGGCGGCATCGGTGTAGGGAGGGAAGAGGAGTTCAGGATGCTGAACTCCTTAAAGACAACGACTAGGGAGAGGAGTGGAGTGAGATAAACATCCTCAACACAGGAAGGGATGTGGTCGAAGAGATTCTCGTGATTTCAGGAGTTAAAAGATCGGAAGAGGAAGCAGATGGTTTAGAAGAATTGGTGGCGAGAGACTTGTTGCTGATATCCAGGTTAGTAACATCAAAAAATGGAGTTTCCCCATTCTCGCAGTCACTCATCTCTCTCAATTGAGCCAATCGTCTCTGTCGTGAACATAGATACCACCTTTCAGGATCAAGATACAATGGATAGTGAAGCGTGGACAGCTGAGAGGAGTTGAATACTGGCTTTGAGAAATCGCTATCTCGAAGACAAAGAGGATGTGACACTCGTAGAATGGAACAACGCCCATAGCAGAGAAGGGAAAAGTGTTCAGAGGATTTTTTTAATGCATTTCTGACGCCTGAACCGAATGCTTACAACAGAGTAAACTCTGCTAAAAGTACCCAAGAACTAAGTGGAAGAACCACACCCGGTGGTATCATAAAAATATGGGCATAGATACATACATCTACCTACTTATATACATATATATATATATATATATATATATATATATATATATTATATATATATATATATATATATATATTATATATATATATCTTATTATAAAAGGCAGATTTTATCTGCCTCCCTTTGTCAGTTATAGAAATCTACAATATAAGATTTCTTCAATTACAATTTACCTAGCATTTTAAAGAGTAGAATGCATCGGGTTATGCCAGGTCCAGTTTTTAAAATTTAAACTCCAATTAAGCAAAATTTACAGAAAACTCACATTCTGGTGTGTATGTCAAATGCTTTTCTTAATGTGGTTTACACCACACGCACACGCACACACACAGTGTGCAACGAAAGTAATTCACTGTGTGTGTGTTGACAGGTAGACAATAGAATGCGATGGCGATGGCGATGTAATATTTGTTTCTGTCTATCACGCTGATAGATACATGAGTAAAATGTATGGCAAGCTAAGAGATAAGAGTGAGTGAAAATGTTCTTGGAAGAGAGTAAATAGCGACAGAGTGATTTGAGGAAGACTAAACTGAAAGTATTTCTATAAAACGGATCAACCATGCTATCAACATAATTTCTCCCACTTTCTCTTTGCAAGTGTACCTTAAACCACTACTCAAAAAATAAAAAAAACACAGCAAACAGAAACAAATAAATACATAACGATTTACTCCTCACACAATTTCTTCAATTAGAGTTTACCTAAGATTTTTCAAAGTACTCCATTCGGTCATGCCATAACAAATTTCTTTCAATTTCACCCCCAATTAAGACAAAATTCGAGAAAACTCAATATTTTAACATTTCACTCCGAAAGCATTGATGTACATGTGTGCGTGCGTGAGTGTGTGTGTGTGTGTGTGTGTGTGTGTGTGTGTTTGATGGGTTGTGCGACACAGAAAGTGTGGTGTGTAAGTGAAGTGCTTTTGTTACTGTGTGTAAAGAGACAGAGAGAGTGAAAGAGAAATAACTGAACTTTTTTTATTCACTTTTTGTAGTGAGTGACTGAGAGAGAAAAGAGAGAGAGAGGTTATGTATGTATATATGTATGTATGGCTTCAGTGACACACACACACAAAAACACATACCTACGTACACCTAAAGCACGCACACACACACACACAAGCGGAGCGCGAACTTCAAAATTTTGGTAGTATTAATTTGCGAGCGTACTTCTAAGCGCGCGTAATTGAAAGTTTTCACTATGATATCATCACGTGCGAAAAAATTCGAAGGGTTTTGAACAATTGAGATACAGATGTCACACCTGTATTGAAACCATTGCTAAGCTGCCGTAATTGCTTAATTAAGACTTTGTTTAAATTGAAAGGGGCAAATATGTGACGAGGTTGAAAAAAAATACCCCAGAAAAAAAATGTACTGCTGGTATTTATATAATTCACTACTATTTTGCTACAATGTCATGAAAAAGAAAAAATTTAGGTATATACAACATATACATTTTTTCTATTCATTCAACGAAATTTAAAAAATCGAATTCGCCACCCCCTTTTCCCCGTTCGCGTTTGTGTAAAAAAAATTATTATTTAAGTTTTAAAAATTATTTACTTTGTTCAAAAAATATTAATATTAATTAATTTTCAAGAATTATTTAATTTTATTCTGTAAAATAGTAATTAATTCATTTATCTGTAAATCCGCGTGGTTGTTACTCAGGCACCTAGAATGGTAACCTTCAACTAACACTATCTCCTCCGAGACCCTGCGGCGTAAGTTGACCAAAATTGAGAGTATGATAGAAGAAGGGTTGCTCTTCCTTCCGTAGAACATAAAATTCAAATCGGACCATGTTAACACCAAAAATTATTTACATCAAAAAGATGCTTTTTTCTATGAAAATCCCTATTTTTTACGATTTTTTCACTGCTGTGTCGCCACTTTTCGGTGTATTTCGACCAGAAAAATGTTCACAAAATTTTTACTTTTCAAAATTACAATTCCAGCGGGTCGAAACAAACCCGAGCAACGCCGGCGATACTGCTAGTATATATATATATATATATATATATATATATATATATATATATATATATATACGTAAGCGCGCGCGCACATACACACAAATATTTTTATCTCTTTGGTGAAACTTTGCCTTATATATTTTTCAATGATTTCCACTCAGTTTTATAATAAATATATTTTAAATGACAGGAATTCAGAAATTCCTAAAACGATCGAAGAACTTCAAAGAAATTCTGACAAGGGTGTTCAGAATTTATTTGTTTTGGGGATGACGTTTTGACATTAGCTCATTTCTAGAATTTGATAAAGGAAGTCATCTGGATGAAGAATTGCTTATAGCTGCACAATGGCATTGCTCGACATCCGCCAGAATATGGCTTAGCAAAATAGACTTCTGACCACAATATCTTAAAGTTTATGATACCTAAAATAAAATGTTTGTTGTGTACCTTCTCATAAAGACGCATTCTTTTAAGCCTATTGTAACATGTTTTCTGCCAACTTCACCTTGGCACAATATATCAATTTCTTGCTGTGGCATATATTGTTAAATGGACGTAAGTTAGTACTCGTACAGTTGCATTGGGATTCAATAGCTGTTTTTGTAATTTCGTCTGTTATCTTAAGGTTTCTGATACTGCTGTAACAGACTTTCATGGAATTTTTGTTAAAGGTTTTATAATATTTATGACCAATTAGAAAGTATGTCTGTATAACTGTTAATAAAGATTTTGCGATATTAAATGTCGCATTCGGACTAAATAGATAATACGCTTGTGTGGTTTTTGTAGCTTTGTGATATGTTACAATGTCCAGGCGTACATAACATTTCTTTCAAAATTACGAATAGCTGTGAAATTTGCGCCAAATTCCAAAGAGTTGAGAATAAGGGGTTTACAAATGGAAGGGTAAAATTCTATTATATCTATTATGTGCAAATTTACAATTACATAAATTATCTCTTTAGTTAAGTCAATTAGTTATAATGGAACTATTTTTCCACAAATTCATATTCGTAACTTGACAAACTTTATCGCATCGGAAATATAATTAGCAACTATGTCTAACGGGAGTGGAAGAAACAAAAAAGTTACCTTATGATCTTTAAATGTAATTTGGGATATATCCAATTCAAAGTATTCAACTCTCTCTAGTTAAAGTTTGGTGGCGAATATTTGTTGCTTATAATTAATCTTAAGTGTGGCACTAACGGTTGATTGCAATAAGTGAAACTCATTAATACAATTGCATTGTCTACTGCTTGTAGAACGACTTCCGTTCACTAAAATGGTTGCATGCTTCATTATGTCAAAATCGCTCATTACAAGAAACCTCACGTAATTTTGGTACAAAACATGGAATTGATTTCTCTGTAGACATTCTCAGTTCTTACGCCAAAGACAGGCGAGAGATAAACTTGGCCAGGTACCATGCTGCGAGACGTCTGACTTCATTAAAATCAAGAAGCGTTTATGAAGTAAGAAGTAGCAGAAATTTTATCTGGATCCGGCTTTATTCCATTTTTGGCGAGTTTGATCAACAAAAAACTAATTTTAATTACTAGCAAGGACACGGTATTCCGTTTTGCAACCACAAAACGCTACCGAGTATATTAAAGGTAACCGAGTTAATATCGTCTTACTTTTGGGGTTAGCTTTGCAATATTCTCATTTTTAAGCGATAAACTATAGATTTTCTATCGAATTCAGAGCCAGTGAGTTACCGCTCACCCATCAACAATTTTTCTATCTTCAATCACATTGTTTACAGGTTTGAGCGTGAATTGAAGGCTGTTTATGCGTGTTCGCATCTATAGTAGCGTGCAATATTTGAAGTGATGCTGGCTTGGCAGGAGTAACTGATCTTAACATTGTGCGATCGAATAGTTCATAATGCTTATTGGTTCTAAGGAAAAGTCTTAGAAGCGATAAATTACGGGACTCAGTAGAAGTGTAGAATATTCTTTAATACATCATGACTAAAAGGCTCCTATTTTCAGTACTCCGAGTCACATATTTCCAATCATCAGCTTTCCCTTTGGAATATTTGCCGTTTGAAAATATTTTTGAAATATTATTTGAAAGTTATGAAGAAAACGCGGATCTTTTCGGTTTCAACGACAGTTTTTTCTAGCGGTGTCATATGAAATTGTCACCCATAATTATGACCCTAGTATCGATCTATTGCATTTCAATCTGTTTTAGGGTTAGGGTTAAGGTTAGGGGTGGGGGGAAGGGTATCTTTTTTTCTTCACAAATATAAACAAACCCAATCTGTTTCTTAAACGAGGGACATATTCATACGGCACAGAATGCTGTTTTTACCTCAATAGACGTCAGTGATTGGTTGAAATTGCAGAAATTGAAGAAAAAAACAACAAATATCTTACAAACTATAGAATTTTCTCAATAAAACCAAGAGAAAAACATGCTTTATAAACACATTCTACCAGTATACGAAGTTTAAAATTTTTTAGTTACCTAGAAATTATGTTAAAAACTGCCGTTCAAACCGAAAAGATCCGAGTGCGTTTTGTGTGCGCCTGTGTATATACATATCTATACT
The DNA here is from genome assembly GCF_006345805.1 of Octopus sinensis. Lineage (NCBI taxonomy): Eukaryota > Metazoa > Mollusca > Cephalopoda > Octopoda > Octopodidae > Octopus > Octopus sinensis. The sequence continues at coordinate 17,156,500 of NC_043010.1, forward strand.
TATACGCACATATATCCACGAAATTATGTATGCATACATATATATACATGTATGCATATATATATACATACGCACACATGTTGATGATGATAAGGAAATTGCTTAACATTCGTATCGACTCTCCGACCACGTGGAGCTGGCATGAATTTCTTAACTATTCCACTATATTGCGTTTATCGAGCGCGAGTGCGCGCACACAGACACTCACACATTGATACTCTCTATTATATAATATATACATAATACACACGTATGTATAAATATATATAACTTATACAATGATATATACCAAACACACACACGCATGCATGCACATACGTCTGTGTGTGTTCATGTATGAATGTGTTATGTAACGTGTGTGTTCTTCATTAGGTGTGTATAAAAATGTACGTGTGGGTTTATGCATGTGTGTATATGCATGTGTGTATATGCATGTGTGCATGTGTGTGTGTGTGCGTGTGTGTATATGCATGTGTGTGAAAGCGAGTGCCCCAAAAGGTTATGACCCACAGCCGTTTTTACCTTATTGCTGGACTTCCTTTCTCATCTTGGAAATAATGACGTCAGACGCACGTTGACATTTCGCGTTCGGATTATTACCAACATAGCAAACATACAAACCCAACTACTGCCAGTTACCACACACGCGCGCGCGTACATATACATACATACATACATATATAAATATATATATATACATACATTCATACATATATACATACATACATTCATACATACATACATACATACATACATACATACATTCATACATACATACATACATACATACATACATACATAAATACATATGTACATACATACATATATAAATATATATACGTACATACATATATATACATACATACATACATATATATATATATTTATATATATATACATACATACATGTATGTATGTATGTATGTATGTATGTATGTATGTATGTATGTATGTATGTATGTATGTATGTATGTATGTATGTATGTATGTATGTATGTATGTATGTATGTATGTATGTATGTATGTATGTATGTATAGTGCGTTCGGCTAGATTTTGACGATTTTATATGTCTCCTGTTTTCACGAACGGCTCTTGGCATATTAGTGAACAGTCGACGGTGTTGGAGAGCATAAAGGTTAGTTTAGAAAGAGTTAGCTGGAGGCCGTCTGAATACTGGGAAAGAGTTTGTTTGCGTCATGACGATTGGCGCCGGGTATCAAAACGCCAGCATCATGACTGCTGCTCAATACTCTGTGAACATTGTAAAGGGTGTAAGACAAAGAATGGACATCTGTAACAGAGGCTACGAAGTGGTTGCCAGTAGGATGGGACACTGCAGGCGTTCTGACTGCGTCCACACGCTAGAATTCAACCCCCACGTCTTTAAACGGGGCATCAGGCTCAATTCGGACGGCTACTTGAAGCTGCTGGAGACGGTGGCCAATCCCTGACCAAAGAGGGTTGTTGCTGAAAGGCCATATTTGTGGCAGTAGGATTTGGTTCCTCGCCATGGTTCCAAAAAGTGTCAAAAGAGACAGTCGGAGAATTTCTATGAGTTTACCAGCCCCAATATCTGGCCCCCTAATTCACCCAAAGGGAATCCCATGGATTTCTATGTGTGTGGCATGATTGAGAAGGACACCAATTGCTCTGCCTGCAACACCAAGACCAAGCTACTGGGCTTACAAAGAATAAATCCTGGAGTTGATTCGCTCGACTAAAGGCGGTGCCCCAGCATGGCCACAGTCAAATGAGTGAAACGAATAAAAGAACAGACTAAAGATCACCAGATGCATTACATCAATCAGTGACACTCGTTACATATAAATCACTTGACGACTCCAAGTTTGCTTTGTGAGTCAGGTGACTTTTGGACACCCTGTAGGATGAAGAATAAAAGCCAAACAAACTCATAAAAGTCAACGGTCATCCATTTGCATAGATATGTATTGGTTTATATTATTTATCTTTACACTCCTCTTTTAGCATTTGTTTATATTTTCTCTCTCTCTCTCTCTCTCTCTCTCTCTCTCTATCTATATATATATATATATATATATATATATATATATATATAATATATATATATATATATATTCATGTACATTTTGTCATTTTATATTCTAGCTTAGTCACAAAGCTGTTTGCCCTTCAGTTCTGTGTGGACTTTGTGTGTCATGGGTGGAGGGTGCACAGTGATATAGACAGGGCTACATTTGCACTTTGTCACATGTGCATGCTGACTAACATTGTACATCCTGCTTCCTTTCTTTCAAGCCTTCACATGTCCTCTGCATCCGCAGTCTGCATTTCCCTATCACGTAGCATCTCTATTTGTACGCAAGCATCATACAATCTGCCCAGTTCTTTATGAGGGAGGCTTCTTGTTAAAAATGAAGGTAATAGCTCTCTGAACGTCCCTCATTTTGTAACAGGTAAATTGAGGATTGATAAAAGGTCTCATCTGCATAAAAGAGATCTTATTTATTCAGTTTATATTGAGATTTGTGATAAAACAACAGCAAATTTTCTGGCAGATTTCCAGTGGGACAATCACTGAGTTGCTGCATTTCCAACAGTGAGAACCAACAATGAAGCATTTGCAATTCAGTGATCTTCACTCAAAAAAGCACCAATTTGTCTTATGCTTACAACCTTCACCAATACAGACCAATGCTGACACACACACAAACACCCTGACTGGCTTCGTGCCAGTGGCACGTAAAAAGCACCATCCGAACATGGCCAATGCCAGTGTCCCCTGACTGGCCCTGTACCAGTGGCACATAAAAAGCACCATCTGAATGTGATCGATGCCAGGCCCACCTGAGTGGCTCCTTGTGCCGGTGGCATGTAAACAGCACCCACTACACTCTCAGAGTGGTTGGCGTTAAGAAGAGCATCCAGCTGTAGAAACATTGCCAGATCAGATTGGAGCCTGGTGCAGCCACTGGCTTTCCAGACCTCAGTCAAACCATTCAACCATGCCAGCATGGAAAACGGACGTTAAACGATGGTGATGATGATGATGATATATAGGTCAGTTGAGTTAGAGGTTAAAATAACCATCTAAGGGATAGAAATATCCATTACACTACCAGTATATTACCTATATTTAACCATGGACATACATATGCAGACATATGCTCATAAATTACAGGTAAAGACAAAGATAAACATGTGTTTATCAAGAATCAAAATTTGAAGAAAACAGAAAATTGAGAAGTACTGATTAACAACAATTGACTTACACCAATTATTATTTATTAATTCAATACATCTAATAGCTGTTTCTGCTTCCAATGTTATATGGTATTGCCATTGATATTCAAAATATGTAAAAATATTAATCATATTTGGTAATAAAACCGATTTGAAACAAGGAGCTTCATCAGAGTGAAGAATAAATAAAGAAGAAGAGCATGAAGAAGAAAAAGGGAAAAGTTGAATATGGTTGTAATCCTAGCATTTTGCTTGTGTCACACAAATATAATATATACTAGTGTGACCACGTTATCTTTAAGATAGCGTATTTTATATTGTATCATATATTTGTGTAATATATATATATACATACGTATATATAAGCGTAGGAGTGGCTGTGTGGTAAGTAGCTTGCTTATGAACCACACGGTTCCAGGTTCAGTCCCACTGCGTGGCACCTTGGGCAAGTGTCTTCTACTATAGCCTCGGGCCGACCAAAGTCTTGTGAGTGGATTTGGTAGATGATAACTGAAAGAAGCCCGTTGTATATATGTATATATATATGTGTGTGTTTATGCGTTGTGTTTGTCCCCTCCCCCCATCGCTTGACAACCGATGCTGGTGTGTTTGCGTCCCCGTAACTTAGCGGTTCAGCAAAAGAGGCCGATAGAATAAGTACTAGGCTTACAAAGAATAAGTGCTGGGGTCGATTTCCTCGACTAAAGGCAGTGCTCCAGCATGGCCACAGTCAAATGACTGAAACAAGAAAATGAGTAAATGAGTAAATATATATATAGAATGCAGTAATTAATAATGGAGCAGAAAAGTCTTCGCGTCTGAAAAGGAATAGCTGAAATATTAGCAAACTCCATGGTCCAATAGCATTCACGGTCATCATGTGCTAAACCCAGTTTCCTTGCAGCCTCTTTGTAACTATGGCAAACTACACCATTAATAGTCCTCATATCTTCAAATGATTAACTCCGGGAATATGATACAGTAAATCTCTCAGATAGAATCGCTCTTCTTCTTTTGGTGAAACAAAATAGATACGCCCAATTGAGTATGTATTATTTTTTCTGAGATGCCACATTTTCTCACTATTATTCCATTTGTAAAATTCAGGGAAATCAATAAAGTGTAATGTCCATGCAAATGAGTGATTGCTGGTGATTCCTGGTTAACTCGCATCCATTCAGTGAGAGTGGAGCTTCCATGTGTGTGGATAACATGTTCAATATCATCATCATCGTTAAAGTAAATGTATTGCTGTTGGGGTAAGCTGTCAGATCGCAGGATATGAACCTCTCTTTTACTCTTTTACTTGTTTCAGTCATTTGACTGCGGCCATGCTGGAGCACTGCCTTTAATCGAGCAACTCGACCCCTGGACTTATTCTTTTGTAAGCCCAGAACTTATTCTATCGGTCTCTTTTGCCGAACCACTAAGTAACGGGGACATAAACACACCAGCATCGGTTGTCAAGCAATGCTAGGGGAACAAACACAGACACACAAACACACACACGCATATATATATATACATATATACGACGGGCTTCTTTCAGTTTCCGTCTACCAAATCCACTCACAAGGCTTTGGTCGGCCCGAGGCTATAGTAGAAGACACTTGGCCAAGGTGCCACGCAGTGGGACTGAACCCGGAACCATGTGGTTGGTAAGCAAGCTACTTACCACACAGCCACTCCTGCGCATGTAATTTGAACCCTAAAATCCTCCAGACTGCCTCGGATGAGGATACACAGTGGCCAGTGATATAATTTTCAGTTTCATCTTTGTGTGTTTGTTGTGCATTGGTTTGTCCACTGATATTGACCGTCACCCGATAATGACCTTTATGAATATATCTGCTAATATATTTAATTGATTTTACAGATGCACATATCCCTACATTACAACGACCTCCATATCTGACTACGAAAGATGAGGACATATGGTAACATTAGCCAATGTAAATGTAAAACCATTATTCCAATGTCGCTAAAGTGGACAGCCATTATAACTGTGTCATGTATTTTCCTGAAAGTCTCTAGAGAAATGTTTTTTTTACATTTCCCATCAACCATACATGTTTCATTAGGTTTATCTCTTCCACATGGACCATGTAGCATGCTTTTCATGACATGTTGGAACAGAATTGGTTGTATTTGGGCCTTTGGAAGTTCTGCACAAACAGATTTATCCTAATGTTCTGGATCTTTATTTAATATGAACAATATTTGACAAGGGGCTAGTCCACGCTTTTGGAACTCTATAGTCCTCATGTACCCCTGCAACCTATCCCAAAACATTCTTCTCCAAAATATTATGCAAGATATCCCTAAGTTTCATATTAAATACTCTGTCAGTGAAATCTGGTCTGTCAGCTGGTGTCTGACCTGGATAAAGTTCGTCTGTGATACCATTTGAGCAACGAAAATTCTGACACAAATGAAAATTAAATTACAGAGATGCATAGCAAGTGACTTGATCTGAGATTGTACTGAAAAAAACAACAATTGCAGCATGGAAGATGATTGTAAGCCATCAAAGAACACACAAAAAGCCATTAGATTCATTTCAATATTCAGCACAAAGTTTTGTCAGCACAAAGATGCAGCACAAAGTTTTGTCAGTGAAGAGGTTCTGGTTTCAGAGAAACGAAAATATTTTGACAAATTAAATTTAAATGTTGAAGTGAATCTAATGATTTTTTGTGTGATCTTAAATGGCTTACAAACATCTACGCTGCAATTGTATTTGAAAATTAAATGTTGAAGTGAATCTAACATTTTTTTTGTTTTCCTTGAATGGCTAACAAATTTCTTTGAAGCTGCAATTGCTATAGATATACACAGGAGTTGAACAAAATAGTGGAAACACCTAGCATCATAGCATCATAATTTTGAAATATCTATAAAACTGTCGAAAGCTTATTTATTTTTATGTTTTTTTATTTATTATTAGTGTTGCTTTATATGTTTTGCTAAAGTTGCTGTTTCTTTTGAGATATCAGAAAAAGGTAATTAAAATTCATTAAAATGGCACATCTACCGGACTTTCAAAGAGGTCAAATTGTTGATGCTCGTATGGCAGGTGCTAGCATAAGGAAAACAGCTGAAATGTTTGGAAACTGACTTTCCGTCGACAACTATGATTGTCACACGCCGATGATAGGTCAATACCTTGAAACTCGAGTCCGTGTGTATCATAAGTTGAAGATGGGAAGGATGACTTCCCTTCACAAATACTGATAGGGCACAGAAAGTGTGTCTATAGCCAGCTGGAGGAGGTGTCTTAGGGGTTAGCCATATTCAAATGGCAAATATACGTCACTATATATATATATATATATATAGATATATATACACGCACACAAAAAGATAGATACAACTAAATGGGCAAACAAAAATATGAGATGCTGCCTAGTGCTTTTTTTTTATGTTGATAAGCCCCCAATAGGTGCCTTAACTCCCACATTTTAGAGCTCCATGACCTCTATTTTTCAGGAGCAAAATCCTTTTAACAAGTTCCGTAAGATTGCAATTTTGGAATCTGCACATAAAGATCAGTAGTATGGGATGCATGTGTCATGATTAGAATTTTTTTAGGGTGTGTAAAGAGGGGAATTGCAATTGTGATGAAATTCGAATCATAGGTAGACCAGTTCATTAGAGAAAATATAACAGAAAAGTCTAATTGTTCAACTGCATGTAACACGGGCAGCGCCGGGTATATCTGCTAGTATATCTATATACTCAGCTGTAAATAGGTAACCCTACTGTAGACTAGCCATCTGATCAGGAGGTAGTGTTGGCCTGCATGCCCTAACCAGTGGGATGACGTAATTTTATAGTTAAAACAATGCAAAGCGCATTGTGACCAGTGATGTGTAATGTCTGATGATTTGGTTGATCATGTGATCATGCATATATGTATACACACACAAGCTTCCAAACATTCCTAAACCATTATAGGTGCATGTTCAGTGGAATTGATCCCAGGACCATGTGGCTTGAAGCAAACTCATGAACCATGTGCTCACATCCATGTTTGATTGGAAGTAATTGTAACCAGGTGAGTAAGGTGGAGAAGAAAAGCTCACCTGAGATCCAGCAGAGTTACGGTGTTTGGAGAGGGATGTTTTCAGAACAGAATATTGTAAACTGCTGATAGAGAAGATAAAGGAAGAGAGGGGAGGGGGCTAAAGGTGAGGGTCACTGATCTCAAAGAGCCTCTTCCAAGGACAGACATTGAAGGTCAAAAACAAACAAACAAACAAAAAAGCACCTTGTTAATGTCAGGGGCGACAACTCCACAAAACTTAAGGGATTTGAGTTGGCAGCAATCGAATTGACGATGTGAAGTAAACAGCGACAAAGCTAAGATGGAATTAATAAATTGAATTATACTTTGAGAACCAACATAGATCAGTGTTTGTAATAGTGTCAGGGGATGGACGTGAGGCTAAGAAAACTTGCCAGACGTGTGCTTTCAGGTTCAGTGCTTAATGCACAGCACCTTGGCCTTGTATTTTCTATTTGCAGCCCCAGGCTGATCAATGCCTTCTGGAGTGAATTTGGGAGACGGGCAACACAGTGTGTGCGTTCAGATTGGTGGTCTACGAATATCACTATGAGTTGTATTGTTGTCACATCCCTCCTCCTCATCATCATCATGTCAACAAATGGTTCATCTGCTTTCTACTTTGAAGACATGTTCAGTAAAATATCTGTTACTTGAAAAACAGGTAAGGATTAGTGACAGGAAGAGCATCCAGCTGTAAATCTATGCCTCAATAGAATATTTGTCTAACCCATGCCAGCATGGAATAATGGACATAAAACAAACAACTAAACCTATGAGACGGTACTCCAGCATTGCCACAGTCTATCAACCTCAAAATAAAGAACCATAAGACACTGGATACGTTTATCTTGGCTAAATAGAGTTACATTTATGCTTAAACCTGCACATATTTAATGTATCTGTATGTTATATGCATAAAATATTGTTTGATGTATAAACCTGCAAACATTGGTTTCAGCTGTTTTAAATAGAAGTGTTGAATTAAATAAGAAGATAGGGGTTAAGAATTAATTTCCAAATATTCACATATTTTATTGAATTTGTTTTTGATCTCATAATTTTGATTTCTGCCAAGATGAGAGAAAGAAAGAAATAAAGAAAACAGCAGACCTTGCAATTAACTCTGAGTTGAAGTAAATCCTGTCCTTTCTCAGATTTACTGTAGCTTGGCCTCTCATTTATCTCTAGATTTATGTGTGTTTTATATTATACATACATATATTACACACATCTACCTATAATATGTATGTTTAGTGTCAAACTGTCAGAAAAAAGAGTACTCAATACCATGGTAAAGATTGATATTTTATTTTGGTTAAGTTAGCCTCTTTCACCTGTATGTGCACAGGATCTTCAGGTACATAGTAACTTGCCTGAAGAGCCTGTGTACCAACATTTGAAACCCAAAGTAGCAAGAGACTAATTCAACCAATACACACACACACAATATTAAAAAGATGGTCTTGTCACATTTCTGATTGCTGAATGGTACAACAATGCACTATAATACAGACAATGGGCTATATACCTGTTGTAATTTAGTCATCCATTGTCTGAAGAAGGAATTTTATTCCAAAACTAGCAGTATCACCCGGCGTTGCTTGGGTTTGTAAGGGAAATAACTATACAAGCATTTTTAGAGATGTAAAGTATAATAGCCATCTCAATATGGCTAACCACAAAGGGGGGGTGTTACTGTAGCTTTTTACGTTCTGAGATTTAATAAATTTTTAGAGAGTTACTTCCCTTATATATGCCAAAAATGCATTAAAAATGGGAAAAATTCATGGTAAATTTTTTTTTAAATCGTAGACGCGCGCTAATACCCAGAAGGGCTCGATATGAATCATGACTATAAGATACCCGGTTTTGGTTAAACTGCACCGCAAAATGTGGGAGTAGTTAGGAATCTAAATCGTAGGAGACAGACAGCACACAACCTCACTTTTATATATAAAGATATCATATCAGACAATGGATGATTAAATTACAATGGGTATATAGCCCATTGTCTTCTCTCTCTGATGACCTCTGAAGTCCGGTGTAAGGGATGTCCTCGCAGAATATACACGCAGCAAGTTTAGATGGGCTGGACACGTCGCCTGGCTCACCAATAATCGGTGGACCTGCGCAAGCAGAAATAACCACTCGGAAGGCCTCCACGACGGTGGAGTTACAATTTCAGGAGGACGATTGGGATCACGTGGATGAGAAAGGTGCGATCTAGAGGAGTGGACAGCGTGCTGTGACCAGCGGTGTCAAATGGACGCCTGACAGAATGGTCAGTCAAGGTGATCAAAGTAATATAGCCCCTTGTTTGTATTATAGTGCATTGTTGTGTCATTCAAAACATTTTGTTCTTTACAAACAATTCACAATGCTTCAAGCAAACTACAATACTCTCCAAACAGTTTATTAATTGTGAGGAGATTAAAAAAGATTCTTTGTTTTGAAACCTGAAGAACTTTATGCCCGACAGAATGAAGAATTTTCCAAATAGATGTGGTCATGTTATCAATAATGAGGAGACAAATAATATTTTGATTAATATGTTTCAATTAAGACCAAAGAAGCATTTGTCCCTTTACCATCTTGAAATGTGACAATTGGTCCCAGGGTAGAGAAGAAGAGACTTGCCCAAGGTGCCACACAGTGGGACTGAACCTGAAAATACAGGGTTGGAAAGAAAACTTCTTAATCACATAGCTATCCATGCTTGCACCTAATACACACACACACACGTGAAGTCGTGGCTGTGTAGTAAGAATTTTGCTTCCCAACCACATGGTTCCAGGTTCAGTCCCACTGCATGGCACTTTGGGCAAGTGTCTTCTGTTATAGCCTCAGACCAGCGGTGGTGATGGAGGAGGAGGAGGAGGAGGCAGTGATGGTGACACTGATATTCATAATGTTGAATGGAGAGAGAGAGAGAGAGAGAGAGTGGGAGAAGATATTAATATTCACATGGGGGAGAGAAACATGTGGGAAAAGAGGAGAGAAAAATGATGATGGTGATGATGGTGATGATGGTGATGATGGTGATGATGATGGTGATGATGGTGATGATGGTGATGATGGTGATGATGGTGATGATGATGGTGATGATGGTGATGCTGTTTATTTCTTTTTTGTGACACTTGCTGTTTGTTTGGTGGTGGTGGTGGTGCTGATTGTGGTGATGGTGGTGGTGCTGGTTGTGGTGGTGGTGGTGCTGATTGTAGGGCTGGTGGTTGTGGTGGTGCTGCTGCTGCAGGTGGTGGCGGTGGTGGTGCTGGTGCTGATTGTGGGGCTGGTGGTTGTGGTGGTGCTGGTTGTAGTGATGGTGGTAGTGGTGGTGGTGGTGCTGGTTGTGGTGATGGTGGTGGTGCTGGTTGTGGTGGTGCTGGTTGTGGTGGTGCTGGTTGTGGTGGTTGTGGTTGTGGTGGTGGTAATCCATCATTTCAATGATGCTGGAGGCAACAACACCGCCATTAAGGGACAGACATGAAATAAATAGTTGTTTTTATATTTTAAATTTTAGTTCACAAAAATCCAAGGCCGGCTCCTTGCAGCCATCACCACCACCTCCTCTGTTATATAACAACCTACCAATATTATCACAGCTCTCAGTGTGTGTGTGTGTGTGTGTGTGTGTTTGTGTGTTTGTGTGTGTGTGTGTGTGTGTGTGTGTGTGTGTGGTGTGTGTGTGTGTGTTTGTGGTGTGTGTGTGTTTGTGTGTTTGTGTGTGTGTGTGTGTGTGTTTGTGTGTGGTGTGTTGTGTGTGTGTGTGTTTGTGTGTGTGTGTGTTTGTGTGTGTTGTGTGTGTTTGTGTGTGTGTGTGTGTGTGTGTGTGTGTTGTGTGTGTGTGTGTTTGTGTGTTGTGTGTGTGTGTGTGTGTGTGTGTTTGTGTGTGTGTGTGTGTGTTTGTGTGTGTGTGTGTTTGTGTGTGTGGTAAAGAAGCTTGCTTTGCAATGCAGTGGTCTTGGGTTCTGTTTCAGTGCACAGCACATTGTGCAGGTATCTTCCACTATAGCCCTGGGCTAAACAAAGACTCCTGAGTGGATTTGTTGGATCGAACTGAAATGTGTGTGTGTGTGTGTTTCTCAAATCTCCGAGTATGTTTATGTGTTGGTGATCAACCATGGCTTCCCTAATGAAGTCATTTACTTGCAGTCCACCATGAAAATATATCCCTGTTTTGTTCTTTATCATGTGTCCGTGTGTCACAGAATCATCTTTGTATATAAAGGAATAACACTTATTTCTTTGTAACACAACTTCCAGAAAACACACACACACACACACACACACACACACACACAAAACACGTACATATATAGGCAATATCAAATATATCTAAATACAACAATGATGATGATGATACGTATATACATACATATACACATCATCATCATCATCATCAGAAATCGGACGCTAAATGATGATGATGATAATGATGTGTATATATATGTATGTATATACGTATCATCATTATCATTGTTGTATTTAGGGTTAAGGTTAGGGATATATATATAAATATGATGATGATGATATATACATGGTGGACTCTCCCGTCAAGGACGAAATATGAGCATTTAGCTTTTGCCGAACGACCTGCACAAATTATTTGTTTATAAGAGATCAAAATGTTTGTGCCACACATTAGCTTACTCTCACAATCAAATCAACAGTACCTGAATAGGTGTCACAGTGTGCCATGCATCAGGTGCCAAAGTGACTGCAGAGCAACATGAAATAAAGTGTTTTGCTCAAGAACACAACACACCGCCCGGTCTAGGAATTGAACCCATGATCAGTTGACTGCGAGTGCAATAGCCTAACCACTAGGTCACGCACTCTCACTGATATATCTATATATCATAGTCGTCATCATTGTTTAACGTCCGCTTTCCATGCTGGCATGGGTTGGACTGTTTGACTGAGGTCTGGAAAGCCAGGACGCTGCACCAAGCTTCAGCCCTTCCTAACGCCAACCACTCCAAGAATGTAGTAGGTGCTTTATACATACCACCGGCACAGGAGCCAGTCAGAGGGCACTGGCATCGGCCACGTTTGGATGGTGCTTTTTACGTGCCACCAGCACAGGAGCCAGTCAGGGGGCACTGGCATCGGCCACATTCAGATGGTGCCACATATATATGTGTGTTTGCATCATCATCATCATTGCATGTAAATATATTTGACATTGTCTATATATGTACGCGTTTTGTGAGTGTGTGGGGGTGTTTCTGAAAATTGTGTTACAGCTGAAAAAAAAAAGTCCAAAAGGTCAACCAAATCATGGAACCAAACTGTAGCAGCAACAGCAGGGTTCAGTTGGAATCCCATAAAACCCAAACGTAAACCGACAAGGATCTACAGGAAATTTGCAGGGACCGGTTGAAAAATTACAGGACCAGCTACATATCTGAAGGGATCAAATGAGTGCTGGCAGATAGGGGCAAACTGAAATTTTGTAGGGACCAGCTGGAAGCTTGAGGAGAGTAGCTGAAAGATTGCAGGAATCAGACGAAATCTTTAATTCTGTAAAACAGCCAGAAATTATTGCTTTTCTGTGTTAAGTGAAACATTTTGTGAGACCTGAAACCAAAATAAACATTTAAAATAAAATAAAAATGTGTAAATAGATCAGCTATTTTAATGTTATATCCCCACCCTCGTTCCATCTCCAAGATAAATGTGGAATCAATAATAATGAGAAAATAAGGGTCGATACATCCTGGCTCCTGAGTGGTAGTGGTCGGTGGGTAAAGGAAAGGCATGTCCTAATGGAAGCTGAGGGAGAGACAATGAAGAAACAGCAATTGTTGCCCAAGAGCAAGATTGGTGCCGCTTATTGGACACGTTTTGGATCAAACATAAGAGTTGAGGGAATGTTACAGTTGTGTTGATATGCTTCTTCAGTCTAAATATAATTTAAATCCTTCATTTGGTTTTTGTGTTTTGGTTCTATTTCGACGGAACATTCTGGCTTTTTTTTCCACCATTCTTTGTTTCCTGTCCTTGTTCGTTTGTTCTGTACACAGAATCATTGCTCGTTAATTTTCATGTTCGGACGGCACCACTGCAGCCCTCGCCCCTTCTCCAGCTGGCACCAGAGAAGGGGCATGCACGTGTCAGCGCAACGTCTGCGACATATGAAGTGCATTCAGCATTAACTTGAATGTGGCACCAGTCAGGTTGGCTCCGCGCAGGTTTGCATCCTGCAAATCGGAGCCTGAAAGGTCACAGTTCTGAAAAGAGAAAATGAAATTTTTGTTATTTACACTTTATATATTTTTTACATAATTATTTTTTTGAATGTTTGAACATAAGTCAAACTTTTTAAATGCCTGCACATCGATTAAAGTTTAGAGGAGGGTAATTAGAGAGGTGTGTGTGAAGTGAGATCACAGAGTGGAGGTGGGACTGACCATGTGGTTCATCAATTCTTCGCTTATAATTTAAGGGCAAAAAATGTCTTTGAACAGAATATTTAATTGGGGAGAAGAACATCTGGAATTGTGACCTGAAATTTGGTCCCCTATTTGTAGGAAGATGTTTCTCTGGTTTGTTCAGAACCATGAAACAAAAGTAACTCAACTTCTCTTAAGAGTTTCTAATGAGGAAACACATGCACGCACGCACACACACACACACACACACACACACACACACACACACACACACACACACACACACACACACACTTACACTCTCACATACACACACACATACTTTTACACACACACACTTACACTCACATACACACACACATTTACACACACAGACACTCACACATACACACACATTTACACACAAACTCACAATTTACACACACACACACACACTTACACTCTCACACACACACATTTACACTCACACACACACATTTACACACACACACAATTTACACACACAGACACTCACCCCTCCACACACACACACTCTCTTACACTCTCACTCATCCCCCCTAACACACACACATACACACACTCACACACACACATACACACACTCACATACACACACACATACACACTCACACACACACACAGACACTCACACACACACACACCCTGATATCCAATCTTGCAATGCAGAGTAGATTGTTAAATATAAAACCACCATCACCCAGTTTCACCCAAGTGAGGGGGTGGATAAGTGAGCAAAAGAACTGGCTTTTGGCAAACTGATTCTGCTTTACCTCAAGATCAGCACCAGCCAGCACAGCACCCCGTAGGTCACAGTTCTTTAAATTTGCATTCTTCAATGTTGCCACCCGTAAATTGACGCTGGCCATATGGCTGCCTTCCAAGATGACATTCTTCATCTGGGCACCTGCAAACAGAAGGAAAAAGGAACCAGAATCGGTAAACAAAATGGAAACTAACAAAAAAATGAAAAGACGTGGATCGAATGTTGGCATTTTACACATCCACAGCCATGATAACCATGGAAACACTGGAGTTTCACCAGAGCCACATAAGTGTATCCAGGGGCTGAAAACTGTGCTGAAGCATCACTTCAATGGGGTCAAATCTCTCTTTGATTATTGCTGGTTTGGGGCTAAATTGCACACACACAACGGGTTTCTTCCAGTTTCAGTTTACCAAATCCAGTCCAGTCTCAAGTCTTTGATCAGACGAAAACCAGAGTAGAAAACATTTACCCAAGGTGCCACACAGTGGGACTGAACCTGAAACCACAAGGCTGGGAAGCAAACTTCTTATCACACAGCCATGCCTGCACCTGTGTGTGTGTGTGCGCAGAGCACGAGGGGCTAATGATATCAATCATCGAAAAGGCGGCGAGCTGGCAGAAACGTTAGCACGCCGGGCGAAATGCGTAACCGTATTTCGTCTGCCGTTATGTTCTGAGTTCAAATTCCGCCGAGGTCGACTTTGCCTTTCATCCTTTCGGGGTCAATAAATTAAGTACCAGTTACACACTGGGGTTGACATAATCGACTTAATCTGTCTGTCTGTCCTTGTTTGTCTCCTCTGTGTTTATCCCCATGTGGGTAGTAAAGAAATAGAAATAGCAGCATACGCAATTTGGTGATAAACATTGAGGAAGAGTTGATTCAGAAAAACAAGACACCTGTGCGAGTGGCACGTAAAAAGCACCATTCGAGCGTAGCCACCTGACCAGTGCTACCTGACTGACACCCATGCTGGTGGCACATAAGAAGCACCATTTGAGTGAGACCGAAGCATGATCATTGCCAGTGCTACCTGATTGGGTCCCATGCTAGTAGCAAGTAAAAGGCACCCACTATACTCTCGAAGTGGTTGGCTTTAGGAAGGGCATCCATCTGTAGAAACCTTGCCAAATCAGATTGGAGCCTGGTGCAGCTTTTTCCTGGCCTGCCAGTCCTCAGTCGAACTGTCCCACCCATGCCAGCATGGAAAACGGATGTTAAACAATGATGATGATGATGATGATAATGATGATGACACCGCAGTCTCGTCTTCAACATTAAAGATAGCAACAAGAGGGTGTGTACATAGAAAGTGACAGGAAATGATAGCTTGTGAAACAAAATGTCAGTAGATTTAAAACTGATTTATACAATGTTCCCAGTGTCATGAATTGAGGCATTTCATTTATTGATGGAACAAAATATTCTTTTCTACTCTAGGCACAAGGCCCGAAATTTTGGAGGAGGTGGGGTATTCGATTAGATCAACCCCAGTATGCAACTGGTACTTAATTCATTGGCGAGCTGGCAGAAACGTTAGCACGCCGGGCGAAATGCGTAGCCGTATTTCGTCTGTCCTTACGTTGTGAGTTCAAATTCCGCCGAGGTCGACTTTGCCTTTCATCCTTTCAGGGTCGATAAATTAAGTACCAGTTACGCACTGGAGTCGATGTAATCGACTTAATACCTATGTCTGTCCTTGTTTATCCCCTCTATGTTTAGCCCCTTGTGGGTAGTAAAGAAATAGGTACTTAATTTATCGACCCCGAAAAGATGAAAGGCAAAGTCAACCTCAGTGGAATTCGAACTCAGAACATAAAGACAGACGAAATGCCGTTAAGCATTTTGCCCAGCGTGCTAACGTTTCAGCCAGTTTGCCGCCTTGATGGAGCAAAATATTATTAAATGTTGGAGTAGCAAAAAACAATGTGCCAACTAAAAGCTGTGCAGTATTTAATGAAGTGGGCTCTAACATATTGAATGTAATGAATCAATGAATTTTAATGAATTGAAATTATTCCTATAATGAGAAATCAGTCATTATATATTAATAACTAATTATGGTCAAGGGGTGACAACTTCGGTTTTGCAATTAAAACTAGAACATAGTCAAGAGAAAGCTCATCTTTGGTAGTATAGTGATGACTCTGGACATGTTTCAGTCTTATTAGAATTCATCAGCAAAATATAGCCAGTAATCATCTTGGAGCCTTCGAATCTAAGAAATTATTATTGACCTAATCATGTGACGGAAGTGAGTTGGCAGACACGATTGGAGTGCTGGACCAAACTCTTTGAACCATTTGGATTTTCACATAAAAGCACCAAACCCTGCAAAGTGGTTGGCGTTAGGAAGGGAATCCAGCTGTAGAAACCATGCCAAATCAGACTGGAACCTGGTGCAGTCCTGATCAAACCCTCCAACCCGTGCCAGCATGGACAACAGACATTAAATGATGACGATGATTATATATATATATATATATATATATATATATATATATATATATATGTGTGTGTGTGTATGTATATAGAGGGGGCACACACACACACACACACACACAATAAACAAAGTTCCACCCATCTGCATCATCAAGATTTGGCTTATTTGGAAAAAAAGCAACAAAGCACCTCCAGTGATATTGCTGTGGGAAATGGAATATCCAGTATCTTGGGCAGGGGCCTTCTTTTGGCTTGATATGACAAGAGGAAAAAAAAATGAAACACACACACACACACATGTACATGCATACACATAAGTATATATATATATATATATATATATATATATATATATATATATATATATATATATATATACATGGGGTCATCCCATAAATAATGCAGTTTTTTTAACTGCATGAACAAAAAGTTGGAGGAGGACGGGATAAACTACCTGCATCAACTTGCAATAATAGCAGGTAGTAATATTACCTTGTGCTTATTCATGGTGCAAGTTTTGAAGAGTGCAGTTTGATTTTAACAATTATTTTTTCAAAGCTATAATGGAAGTGACGAAGGAACATATTCGCCATATTTTCCTTTATGAATTCAATAAAGGCAACAGTGAAACGGAAAGTGCGAGGAATATTAATGCAGTAGATGGGGATTGAACAATAAGTGTAAGCCAGAGTCAACGGTAGTTCCAGAAATTCTAAACCAGAAACAACAGCCTAGAAGATGAGCTTGGAAGATCTGTAGAGCTTGACAAGGATGTCCTGCAAACCCTGGTGGAACAAAATTTCATCAGAACTGTTGAGGAACTAGCAGAGAAGCTTCCATTTGGTCATTCAACCATTCATCAACACCTGCATGCTATCAGAAAAGCCAGCAAATTGGATCGATGGGTTCCTTGCAAACTTTCTGAATCTAATCATGTGTAGAAAGTGAATATGTGCTCTTTGCTGTCACGTCTCACGAATGAACATTTCTTTGACCGAATAGTGACTGGTGACGAAAAATAGGTTCTCTATAAAAATGTCAAGCACTAAAGACAGTGGGTAGGGAAAGGAGAAATACTGGCATCCCAGGCTAAAGGTCTTTACCCATGTAAAGTGTTGTTATCTGTTTGGTGGGATATGAAAGGTTCAGTCCACTTTGAACTTTTAAACCCAAACCAAATGATAACAAAGGAGATCTACTGCAAGCAGCTTGAGTGGCACTAGAAAAAAAAAATGACCATCTTTCGTTTCAAGACAAAAGGTGTTCTTCCATCAGGATAATGCTTGGCCACTTACAGCAAAGATGACATTCCAAAGGCTGGAGCAGTTTGAATGGGAAATGATGCCCCACCCACCATATTCGCCAGACATTGCCCCATATGATTATCATTTATTCCGCAGTTTTCAAAATCATTTGAATGGAAAAAATATTAATTCTGTAGAGGAGGTCAGAACAGGAGTATTTTTCATCATGGACAAATGAATTTTGGAAGAGGAGCCTTGCAAGTCTACCAGATAGATGGAAGAGCATTGTAGAAAATGAAGGGGAGTACATTTTAGATTGAAAAAAAAACTTTCTTTATCTTAATTTTGAAAAATAAAAGAAGTATTAAAAAAACGCATTATTTATGGGATGACCCAATACATATGTATGTATGTATGTCTTACTGCCTTACCTTCCATATTAGCTTGGTGACCAGCAGGGTCTTCAAAGTTGCAACTACACAAGCTGGAACCTTCCAGATTGGCACAAACCATTTTGATTCCTTGTAAGTTGGCACACTACAAGAAGAAAGCAACAATCCATAGACTTGGAGCAAATAGTTGCAGCAAGCAGCAGCTGCAGTACATGGAAATAAACACTTCAATAAATATATCTAGTAAATAAAAAAACACACATACACACACACACACATGCACGCGCGTGTGTGTGTGTGTGTTTGTGAAGGCATGTGGCTTAGTGGTTAGGGTGTTGCACTCACAATTGCTAGATCATGGGTTCAATCTCTGGACCAGGCAGTATGCTGTGTTCTTAGCCAAAATACTTCATTCATGTTGCTCCAGTCCACTAAGCTGTAAACATGCCACCCTATGATGAGCTAACCTTCCAATAAGGGGAAAAATTTGGCCTGCTTGCCTAACCAGAAGGATGACATCATTCAAAAGTTTAAAAACAATGCAAATCACACTGTGAGCAGTGATGTATAACATCAGACAGTCTGGTCAATCTCATGAGATATCTTCACCCAAACGGCAGAGACAAGTTTAGAAGATTTTATATATTTCTGGATTATTAACCTCCGTTACCAGCGTCGCCTTACTGGCACTTATGCCTGTGCTAGGAGGGTGCCAAGAGCACCATCCGAGCATGATCGTCGCCAGAGCAGCCAACTGGCTTCCGTACCCATGGCACGTACAAGGACACCATTCGAGCGTGATCGCTACCAACGTCGCTTCACTGGCACCTGTGCCAGTGGAACGTGTAAAAAGATTCGAACGAGATCATTGCCAGTACCGCCTGACTGGCCCCCGTACAGGTGGCATGTAAAAAGCACCCACTACACTCTCGGAATGGTTGGCATTAGGAAGGGCATCCAGCTGTAGAAACCATGCCAGATCAAGATTGGAGCCTGGTGCAGCCATCTGGCTCGCCAGCCTTCAGTCAAAATCGTCCAACCCATGCTAGCATGGAAAGCAGACGTTAAACGATGACGATGATTTTTAGTGTTTATTTGCAATATCTACAGTCTTCCTCTTATGCTACCGTCATTCATTTACTACAGTATATTTTTTACTAATGTATTCATAGCGCTGATATTACACAATGGTAAGGCATCAAGCTGGTGGAATTGTCAGCACACGTGGCAACATGCTTAGCAGCATTTCGTCCATCTTCACATTTGGAGTTCAAATTCCAATGAGATTGACTTTGCTTTTCATCCTTTCAGAGTCAATTAAGTAAGAACCCGTCTCCCAAAATTGTGGTCCTTATGCTGAAATTTGAAACCAATGATAAATACTACAGCGATGTATTTTCTGCAGTGAATATTTACTAAGTGACTATTTGCTACCATATATTTACATTTTCACTATATTTAAATTGATTCTGAGAACACCATCAGCTGACTTACTCCAGGGTCTGCATACAAAACTAGACTGTGATTCCCATAAGAATTTCACTATTGTAGTGTAGTGAACTAGTCTGGGACAATGTAGACATCTAGGAATAAGATACTGGATAACAGTCAGAGATCAATCTAATTGGAATTTAATGTGTATATACAGGGAGTGTAAGATATTTGAGGACAGATTATGTTTAGAAAAAAAAAACATATATAATAACTTTATCAAAAAATGCTGTGAGGATAAAAATAAATGTTCTTTTCTATAATGTTATTCAATAAAGCCACCTTCAGCTTCAACAATCGCTTCTATATGAGATCTAAATCATCTACATGCTCAAATCAAGTGGTCCTGGTTCATTTTGGACATTACTCTGACTATGGCAGCTTTCAAAGAATCTTTGGTGTTATGGGCATGTTCATTGACCTCTCTCTCAACAATGCTCCACATGTGTAATAGTCCAATGGATTGAGATTTGGGGAATTAGGAGGCCAAATATCAGGGGTTATGTGATCATGAAAATTTTCAGCCATCCATTTGTGTTACTAGAGCCATGTGTGGAGTCTTGCTGAAACACATAGGGCCTTCTATTGCATGCAGTGTCTATCCAAGGCTTGGCAATTATTTCCAGGACCTCAATGTAGGCAGCAGAATTAACTCTAAGGCTCTGTGGAAATAAGTAAGAGAGGCATCACATGTCCTTCATTGCTGACAACCCTTAAAACCATGACAGTTGCAGAAAATTTTGTATGCATAACACTTGGAAGTTCAGAAAGGTCTGCACAGAACCATCTGTCATTTCTTTTGTTAACCTTTTAATCTTGGCCGAAGTTTTTCTCATTTGAGAAAAACCAAATCATATCTTCTTCTGCTGGATTTTTCAGTTTGTTTAAGAACCTTTTAGATCTGATGTAGTGATTTTCTTTGCTTTTCCTGACAAATTGACCTTTCCACATCATATAAGACTTATATCTGATATCTTCGTGGACAACATTTCCGACACATGGAGATCTTTTGCAATTGACCTCATGGACTTTCTGGGATTATAATCAATGGTCTATTGAACTTGCTGGATAAACTCAGGTGTTCTGATGATTTCAGAGCATTTAGAATGCATTTTATGCTTTGATACTGGTGATACGTTTCCATCTTCAGTCTCTAACTCCTTACAAACTCTGTAGACAAAAGGTCTGGCAACTTTTAAAAATTGAGATATTTCTAAATCACTATGCTCAGCCTTTATAACCACAATAACAGCATGCCTCTTCATTTCTTGAGTAAGCTGAGAGTCTGCAATTATTATTTTCTGAAACAAAGATTATACAGAGTTAGCAAAAAATGCAGCAATGACCCAAAAAAGGCATGTCCTCAAATACCTTATGAACCCTGTATAATACAAATATTGTAAATGCATACAATAAAATTTTTACACATAAAATGTGTTATGCATTGTTATGCTTGCAAAAAGATGTAAGAACAGAAAAACATTGCAACAATGTTTTATGATTAAATGGGGGATGAAGAAATGGAAGTTGTGATGTTCATGCTTTTCCCAAGGACATTAGCAGAATAAATGAAACAGCTACACTTAATTGATAGATAGTTTGAGAACACTCAGTGGGTGCTGTTGACTGTTGTATTTCAAACTGATATTCGTGATGTCTAATAACAATGAAGAACTCACCAAAGACTATCGTCCTGGATACATTATGCCTGAAAATAAAAAAGACAGGATGGCCACAGCTAGAATGCATTCTATCACAAATCTACTCAATGAAGGTTTAGTTGGAGCAATGACAACTTACATCTAAGATGGCTCCAGAAAGGTCAGACCTTTCAAAGTTACAAAATGATAGGTTGGCTCCAGATAGGTTAGCCTTTCTAAGGATTGCATACTTGAAATTTACCGACCGTAGATCGAGTTTCGACAGGTTTGCCGACTGGAAGTTGAGGCCCTGTAAGCAAATAATTCACTTTGGTTATTAAAACACCATCAAGGAAAAACATGGGAAGAAAGAAAATGAAATTCAGTGTTATTGAACATGTTTAGTTCATAACATGTTAGGTTAAGTAATGTGTTTAGTTAGTGATATTCTAGGAAAGTAAGACATGTTTAATTAAGTGTTAGGTAGGTAAATAATGTGTTTAGCTAGTAGCATTACAAATCAGCTTGTTTAGTAAAGTTAGGTAAGTAATATGTATTTAGTTAGTAATATATCAGATTAGTAAGACAAGTGCTTGGTAAGTACTACATGTTTAGTGCAATATATTTCACAAGCATATTTTAAGTAGTAATATGTTAGATAAGTGTTTAGTTAGAGTTGTTAAGTAACGTGTTTACTATGTAATATGTTAATGAGTTTAGTTAATAACATGCATGGTAACATCAAAATAACAATAGTCATTTTAATTATTTACTAATTGCTATGTGATATTTGCTTCTGCACAGCATTTAATTAATAACAGGTTAAGGTATGTGTTTAGTTACTAAAATGTTAGTTTTTTAAGACATGGGTTTAATCAGTAAGGTGTTAGGTTAAGACATGTTAATTAATAATAGGTTATTTAAGACATGTTTAGTTAGTAATTGGTTATTATTAAGATCTGTTTAGTGAGAAAGACGTTGGATTAATAAGATGAGTTTCATAATAGAGAATGGAATCTATTAATTGTGGTGCAAGAACATTGTTTGAACTGTGAAGTCAAAAGAAATAAAGATAGCAAGAGAAAATAGAAAAGACAGATTACAAAGATAAAGAGTGGGGGGAGGGGGAGAAATTAAGAAGAAAATGAAGAGAGGAAGAAAGAAAGAAAAAAGAAAAGAGAGAAAGAGATGAGAAATAAAGAGAGAAAATAAGAACCCAAACAGAATTGAAATGGGGTCAGTTTCTTGGGTTTCCTAGTAATTCATTCATTCTTGATAACCTGAATGATTGCAGGTGTTTTATGATGCAGTCATGGAATTCCATCACTGGAATCCTAGAAAATGTCCAGGTTTCAACAACATACCAAAGAATAGACTACTGTGCTGCAAATGTTGTGCTGAATTCGAGTGGAAACCTGACAACTGTTCCATAGTTGTAGATACAAATACAGTTCTTGTCTTTGACAGCTCAGGCTTAACATGACTGTCTCTCAATAAGTGAAAGTCTTGGACAGTTTTCAGGTTATTACCATTGACTATTACTTCCTTCGTGTATTAACAACTTATTGAGCAAATATGGTGATCCCGATAAAACCTCAGCTCCCTATGATGGTCACCCTCCACACACTGCAAAGATGGCAACAATTCCAAACATACCTTGGACACAATTACAGTCTCAGTACTAAACAATGTTCTTCATCTTTCTCCCAGCAAGGAGAGGAGACCCCTTTCTGTACTCTTCAAACACCCACAAAATTATTAACCATCCTGACAACCTTGAACACCATTTTGAATTCCATATGTCTAACACACGTGGGCATGCCTACAAAGTCAGAAAACAGCAAAGCTCCCATGACTTTCGGAAACATTTCTTCACATTCGGAGTTGCTGAAGCATGGAACAAACTACCTGCATCAGTTGTTAGTTGCCGAGACATTGCTTCCTTTAAAACCTCCATGTTTCCTGAAATTCGCCAACGCTACACCTGATATCCCCCACTCCATACACATGCACACATGTATATCATGACTCATACACTGTTTACCTTCCTGACTTTTGTACATAATTCTATGTACTATACATGCACCTTTGGTGAGTTGTGGTGCACCTGAGCACTATACACAATAATTTCATTATTATTATAATTATTATCATTATTATTATTACTACTACTACTACTACTACTACTACTACTACTACTATTATTATTATTATTATCATCATACAGTCCTGCCAAACTGAATATCTCTTTAATGCCAACCATTTTAGAGCAAGACCAAAGTCTACCGTATCTTTGTAAAAGAACCACTCAATACAGGTGACTGTCTGCCAGTCCACGCAGACAATGGAGTGGATCCTGCCTCAGCTGAATCAAAACAATTTTATCTCAAAATCGGCTTTGAAATTTTATCTTACAAAAAAAAAAAAAAAAAAAAAAAAAAAAGACACACGTGCTGCTCTTCCAACCAAACCCCAATGACTGGAAAACCTCAGCTGCGTGGGACGCACAGCAACATCCCAACACGAGATCTGCTACTTTGGCATTGGTTTTCCTTTACTTGTAGAAATGTGAAGGTTTTTAACAAATCGAAACAAATGGAATTCCCGGGTTCCATTCGTATTGGTAAGCAATCAGTTGTGAAGTAGAAACAGGGTCTGGTATTGTTAGCCAGGCAAAGAGAGAAGGGTTTATATGCCTTGCCCAACACAATGCCTTCACTGAGGATGGAACTCACACACATTATTTCTTTATTCTGAGGATGGAACTCACACACATATGAGCAGGCATCAAGTCCATCCATTTCACAGCCATTAAGCCTTATCTACTTTGCAACATTATATACATAAGTTCGTCTACGTGTATGTGTGTGTCTATAAGCGAGTATGTATGTGTGTGTGTGTGTGTGTGTGTGTATGTGTGGTGATAAAGAATTGAATACAATTTAATGAAAACAATAATACAGAATGTTTTCTAAAATCTCGTGAAAATATAGAAAGGGTTTACAAAACTGTCCCTTTTTCCTTCTTTATTTGCTGAGTGTGGAGGAAGGGTCAAGCCCATGACCTTTGTTCTTTATTTGCTGAGTGTGGAGGAAGGGTCAGAGACCATGACCTTTCTTCTTTATTTGCTGAGTGTGGAGGAAGGGTCAGAGCCCATGACCTTTGTTCTTTATTTGTTGAGTGTAGAGGAAGGGTCAGAGCCCATGACTTTTGTTCTTTATTTGTTGAGTGTGGAGGAAGGGTCAGAGACCATGACCATTGTTCTTTATTTGTTGAGTGTGGAGGAAGGGTCAGAGACCATGACTTTTGTGGACTCCAAGACTGGTTGAGGTTGATGTGGTTTGTGTTCTGTTTAGGTAAACATCTCCAGGAAAGACAGGAGCAGGAAAAAACTCATCCTGCAATGGGGAAGAAGGATTGGGCAAAGTGATTAGTGTGGGGGGAAAGAAGGAGATTGTATTATACCCCCAAGAGAGATGAAAGGTGGAGAGACAAGCGGGTGAGAGGTGCCTGAGAGGTGGATGTATGAAACCAGTGAGCTGGGAGAAACAGGGGCCATTACGGTAGTTTGCATCAGGGAATGAAGGAACACAGCAAAAGCCAAGTTAAATAACCATGCAAGCATCAAATAGGAAAGAGACACAATTGGACATTATGGAAGCAAAAATATAAAAACCACACAATGAACCCTCTATATGTCGCTCAACCTGCTAAAAATATCAGCTTAAATCATACCCTACTGTCTTAAAGATAAAGGAACACCTTGAATAATGGGGTCTCAGCTATGCTGTGTCTGAAAAATAAAATAAGCTGAAGTGGTCATGGCTGGGATGGCATTGATTATAGAGATCTACTCAATGCTGGCTGACCTGGGGCTAAACAACAAACGCGTTTACTCACCTGGCATCGTAGTTCAGACCTTGCTGATGTAGACATTAACCTTAATACAAACTCACGTCGATTGATTGGGGTCGAATCATCAGCAGGGGCTTCACGCTACAACAACAACAACAACAAGCAATTTTGAACAGAGATGCAAGACCGAGAAAGTTTAAAAGGGTCCCAATTTCCATTTACACAATTTCATCTTCAGTAGGACTGAAACCCTGCAACAGTATGATGACAAAATCAATCTAACCACTCAACCAAAATACATTGACAGATCAAAATAAAGATGGCAGGGAAATTCATCAGAAAACAAATTTATCATATGAACAGTGAGAAGGCTTATTTGCAACCCCACTTGTGTTCCAAACAGCAGCATCTTCACTTCTATCGTATAATAAAAACTGCTCATCCACTTCAAGAAATACCCACTTCTTCCAGTTGGGATTCCAGGGGTGTGTTTGGTTCTTCTTTGGCCTCCTGCCTTTAATAATCTTTTCTACTCTAGGCACAAGGCCCAAAGTTTTTTTTTTTTTTTTTTGGGGGGGGGGTCGAATAGTTCGACCCCAGTACACAACTAGTACTTAATTTATCGACTCCCGAAAGGATGAAAGGCAAAGTCGACCTCGGCGGAATTTGAACTCAGAACGTAAAGACAGACAAAATACCACTAAGCATTTCACCAGGTGTGCTAACGTGTCTGCCAGCTCGCTGCTTTATGTGCGAAAGGGGAATTTTCTTACAGCAAAAATGTTTACGGTTAAATTTCCTCTACTCATTAGAGTAATTACAGTGATTAGAGAATGTGTGACCAATGATTCCAGCATCGGTTAATTAGCAGAACAGGTTTCTAGTTTCCCAGCCATTTTGGAAGCATGGCCATTCTGTGATAGGTCGAGGGAGCTTTAAACATATAATCCCAGTTTACCCAGTTTGTAGGCATGTGGTTAAGAAGTTTGCTTCCCAATCCAATGGTTTCAAGTTCAGTTCCACTGTGTGCTACCTTGGCTGTTTTCTACAATAGTCTCTCAGACTAAGGCTTTGTGAAAGGACTTGCTAAACACTAACTGAAAGAAAACCATCCTATATGTGCGTGTGTACGTGTGTGTATGTGTGCACATATGTGTGTGTGCATGTGTACATGTCTGCATGTGTGTGTGCGTGCATCTTGATATCACATGACAGTTGTAACTGAGTGTCCCTGTCATACAAGCGGAGTCATTCTTTCCAATATTCTAAGAGAATATGTTTGGCAATGCTTCTTTGAGATTGATATTGTTTATTCTCTCACTCAAATGGGTTCCGTTTTGTAATTTCTCACAGAAGCAGGTTTGAGGTTGAAGTCCCACCCACCGCCTTACACCAATCTGGACTGTGAAGATTAAAGATATAAAACCTTACCTCGATAATTTCTTCCAATAATCCAACCAGATAATCCAGACCAAAAAATCGAGCCTCTTCTAATACACCTGCAATAATAATAATAATAATAATAATAATAATAATAATAATGATAATAATAATCGTTTAACTTCCACTTTCCATGCTAGCATGGGTTGGACGGTTTGACTGAGGACTGGTGAGCCAGAAGGCTGCACCAGGCTCCAATCTGATTTATCAAAGTTTCTACAGCTGGATGCCCTTCCTAATGCCAACCACTCCAAGCGTGTAGTGGGTGCTTTTTACGTGCCACCGGCATGGGAGCCAGTCAGGCGGCACTGGCAACGACCATGCTCAAATGGTGCTTTTTACATGCCACTAGCACGGGAGCCAGTCAGGCGGTATTGACATCGACGGCGAGCTGGGAGAAGCGTTAGCACGCCAGATGAAATGCTTAGGAGTATTTCGTCTGTCGCTACGTTCTGAGTTCAAATTCCGCCGAGGTCAACTTTGCCTTTCATCCTTTCGGGGTCAATTAAATAAGTACCAGTTACACACTGGGGTCGATATAATCGACTTAATCCATTTGTCTGTTCTTGTTTGTCCCATCTGTGTTTAGCCTCTTGTGGGTAGTACAGAAAAAGGTATTGACATCGACCACGCTCGAATGATGCTTTTTATGTGCCATAATGATCCTTTCTACTAAAGGCACAAGGCCTAAAATTTTGTGGGAAGAAACTATTGACCCCAGTGTTTCATTGGTACTTAATTTATTGACCCCAAAAAAAATGAAAAGCAAAGTCGACCTCGGCAGAATTTGAACTCAGAACATAAGGATGGGCAAAATGCTGCCAAGCATTCTGCATGTCATGTTAAGAATTCATTCAGCTCACCACCACTTCCTCCCCCTCCTCCTCAATGGCAACGACCAGTCCCAGAAAGATGATAGGTGAGACCAACTCTGGCAGGATTTGAACTCAGAAAGTAAAAAGATATAACAAAACAAACAGTAGATAAAAACTAGTGGAGCTGCCGGGGGGGGGGGGATATTAAATGAAACACGAGGTTCAGTTAAAAGCTGGGAAAGAATAAAATACATAGAATAGACAAATAGTGTCTGTGTGTCTTTTATCATTTGCTCGTTTCAGTCATTTGACCACAGCGATGCTGCAGCACCACCCTGAAGAATTTTTTTGTCGAAATGATGATGATGATGATGATGACTGTCACTGCATCAGTTACAACAATAAGGGTTTCAGTTCATCTGAACGACAGAACAGCCTATTCATGAAATTAACGTATAAGCGGCTGAGCATTCCACAGACATGTACCCTTAATGTAGTTCTCAGAGAGATTCAGCCTGATACAGAATGTGACAAGGCTGGCCCCTTTGAAATTACAGGTACAATTCATTTTTGCCAGCTGAGTGGACTGGAGCTACATGAAGTAAAGTGCCTCGCCCAAGAACACAACGCGTAGCCAGGAATTGAACTCAAGACCTTACAGTCATGAGCCAATTACCTTAATCACTAATCCACACACAATGGCCTTCTTTCACTTTCCATTTGCCAAATCCACTCACAAGGCTTTGGTTGGCCCAAGGCTATAGTAGAAGGCACTTGCCCAAGGTGCCACACAATGGGACTGAACCCAGAGCCATGTGGTTGGGAAGCAAACTTCATACCACTCAGCCATACACATATACATATACACATACAGACACCCACACACATGCAAGCGTAATGGTGAGTGACTTATAGGCTGGTAAGGGAGTCAGTCTCCTTGATTTTCTGGAACACGGTTGTCCTCTGAATAGCAATGCATTCAGACCATTGGTACTTATGATCCACCCCCAAGAGACTAGGATGATTTCAATCAATCAAGAATCTATGCTGTTTAGTATTTGATTGAATCCAAAAGCAAAGGAGTGACATTCTTCCCTCACGTACCCATAACTACAAACAATTGACAGATTGACAAAACAATACTAAAAAAGCAAAACAAAGTCATTTTAAAAATGGTTTACCTTCTGGATTGACATTTTTATCCAAGATGAGTTGTCCATGCCGTAAGTAGTTGAGAATTGGTTCAAAATAGGTGGGACTACGATCGATGAGGTAAGCCCCGTTCGCATCAACAGAGCTGTTCCATGGAACTTCTGCCAAATAAAGTGAAAACATTGGAGTCAATGGTTTGAAAACAAATTCAAGCAACAGTTTCAGAGACAAATGAAGGGAAAGATCATGGCATATATATACATTTATGTGTCTGTGTGTGTGTGTGTGTAGGTATACATGTATATATATATAATAATCAGGCAATAACCTGATAGCTCTGTGTCAGTAAGTTCATTGTACCTCCCCTTTCACTTTTTACCATGTATGTATAAATGTAAGCTTCTATGTATTTCTATGTACATACATGTGTGTGTGTGTATCTCATTGCTCATTTACTCCTGATGTCTCGATATGAAACATTTTAGTAATAATCAGGGCTGGCCATAGATTCTGTAGAATATCTGTAGAAACAATCTCAGCAAAATAATGTAACAAACTCTGCTGATGCAGAAGGGGCATGCTACTGACTTATAAAAACATTCAGTATGCTCCATGTTTGCATAACAAACTACCATGTACCTACAAACTTCATATATATATATATATATAATATATATATATATATATATATATATATATATATATATATATAAAGAGCACCAACTGATCGTGGCTGCTGCCAGCCTCCCCTGGCACCTCTGCTGGTGGCACGTAAAAAGCACCCACTACACTCACAGTGGTTGGCGTTAGGATGGGCATCCAGCTGTAGAAACACTGCCAGATCAGACTGGAGCCTGGTGCAGCCTCCTGGCTTCCCAGACCCCGGTCGAACCATCCAACCCATGCTAGCACGGAAAGTGGACGTTAAACGATGATGATGATGATGATGATGATGATGTTATATATATATATATATATATATATATATATGATGATGATGAAATTTACAGGAAAACAAAAGACAAGGACAGGTGTCTAAACAACAAACAGGTGTATTAGTTTAACACTCGGGAAGATGAGAAAGTCTTTTACGTTTTGAGCCTCCACCCTGCAAGAGAAAGGAACATGAGAAAATAAAGAGAGAGGGAATAAAAACACTTTTGGCTGATTCTTCAAGTGCTTCAGGTCAGTGCATGGACATAATATATTTACAAGATTTCTGACATATATATGTACTAGATCCCCCATTGTGTTCATGTGCCATTTTCTATCATTAATAAGACTGTCAGCATTTTTGATGACACGGGTATGCTAGTAACGAATCATTAATTAGTGTATACTAATGATGAATTAAATTAAAGTGAAGTGCATTCACGGCCCATATTCCAATATTCAAAGTGAGTGTCACATCAGAAATACGACAACACATATGTAATCAATGTAATTAATGTAATTAATATAATTAATGTCCAGATCA
This sequence comes from Octopus sinensis, assembly GCF_006345805.1. Taxonomy (NCBI): domain Eukaryota; kingdom Metazoa; phylum Mollusca; class Cephalopoda; order Octopoda; family Octopodidae; genus Octopus; species Octopus sinensis. Next base: position 17,186,923 of record NC_043010.1, read on the forward strand.
TATTCACATGAGGAACAAGAAAAACATAGAGAAACGAAGTGCATTTGTGTGATAAATGCAGAGAACAATGAAATGCATGGCATGGACAGTAAACAGTGCCTACCTGATTGGTCAGAGAACATTCGAGCCAGCATACTGGCAGGCTCTTGGCGCGTCAAGGTACTCCTTCATATTAAAACATAAAAAAAATAAATAATAAAACATTTCAATATGATATCATGTAAGAGATAAGATAACAACGGATATTGATTTCAAATTCTGGCACAAGGCCAGCAACTTCAAGGGAGTTGGGGTAAGTCGATTACATTGACCCCGGTGTTTAGCTGGTACCCTATTTTAATGAACCCCAAAAATGAATGACAGACAAAGGTGACCATGGCAGCATTTGAACTCAGAACGTAAAAAGGGACGAAATGCAGCCAAGCATTTCGCCCAGCCTCACTGCCTTAATAATCCTCCCTACTCTATAGGCACAAGGCCTGAAATTTCAGAGAAGGGGGAAAAGTCGATTACATCAGTGATACTTAATTTATCGACCCCCAAAAGGGTGAAAGGGCGAAGTCGACCTCAGTGGAATTTGAACTCAGAACGTAGCGATGGGCGAAATACCACTAAGCATTATGTCCAGCATGCTAACGATTCTGCCAGCTCACCGCCTTTATAATAACAGCAGATATTGACAGTTCTAATGTTGATCATAAACTAATGAAGAACTATGAAGATTCTCTGCTGTATTCAGTGATTCTGACAAACAAGATATGGAAAATTTTATGTAAAGCTGAGGTATTTAAAACTATTCACATAGTTTCTCATTATCTAAATATTTTTTTCCTGTGTTAATTCGTTTCTAATTTATTAATTCTGTTTTCTTATAAGTAATGAAAAATAATTTGAGATTTCTTTCACAAGTTACCAAATCCATTTACAATTGCTTGATTCTCAGAACACGTCTAAACCTACTTAATACTAATCCTACAGTTGTATCAAGACCGTTCTCTCTCTCTCCCTTCTATGAACAGTCGATAAAGCCTACCTATATCAGCTTTAGGCTGGTCCATTCGTAATTTGTGACGATTCTTTCCTTAGTTTTCCGAACACCTTGAATTCATTCATCTTGCAATCTATTATAATTAATTATAATTAATGATGTAGACTTGGACTGTGATGGCAATTATTTCTATTCTTTGAGACCTTATTATTTGTTATAAATCTCTGTATATTCTTTCATATACTTTAAACAATGCCATCCCTTTTCTGATGCTAGTAAATGGTGGTCACATATCATGGCTACGTAATACAAGTGTAACAATACTTTCTAAGTATTGGGATCTTTTCGGTTTGAACGGCAGTTTTTAACAAAATTTCTAGGTAATTAAAAAATTTTAAACTCCGTATACTGGTAGATTGTGTTTATAAAACATCTTTTTCTCTTGGCTTTATTGAGAAAATTCTATAGTTTGTAAGATATTTGGTCTTTGATTTCTTGCATTTCGGCAATTTCAACCAATCAATGACCGTGTATTGAGGTGAAAACATTCTGTGCCGTATGAATATGTCCCTCGTTTAAGAAACAGATTGGGTTTATTTACATTTGTGAAGAAAAAAAGATACCCTTCCCCCCAACCCTAAAACAGATTGAAATGCAATAGATTGAGACTAGAGTCATAATTATGGGTGACAATTTCATATGACACCGTTAGAAAAAACTGACGTCCAAACCGAAAAGATCCAAGTTTTGTTTCATTTTACCAATGTTTCAGTGAAGTTTGCATTTTATTTTGAAGGCCATTATCTAAATGGATTCGGCAGAGGGCACCACCTGTAACACTCTTGTTACATGTGATTTACAGTAAGAGTACACTAAATGTCTGTAGACTTCGTACATCCAGGACAGATGTTTGTTGTTCTTGGTGTTGGTCAGTCTTTTATTCATTTCCTACTAAAGCATCAACCACTATCAACACTTTTACTCAATTTTTTTTTTGTCGCCGACCCATGACGCCTGCTACAGACAAAGAGTCAGCTTGGTTTTGACAGAATTGCCTCCCTTTATCAATATAAATACTTTTAAGGCAAATACGCTGACTTACATCAACACACACACACACACACGTGCATTCACCCCCCCTCATCACTCTCTCAACCCTAATCCTCTCACTTCCTGTTCTTCTGTCCATCATGACAACACCTCATCACCACCCTCTTTATCTTTTTCCAGTTCCACCCCATTTACTTCCACCCACCCTTAGATAATGTGGGGTAACCATATATTTCCTCCACAACAAACTTGCCCCTGTCCCTTCCTTAATCACACTTCAATTTCTCAGTACCTGGTCCGAAGCCACCTCACCCCCTCCTCAACTCTTCTCCCTCTCGGTCAAGGCATCTCTTTAGTGTACTACTACTACTGCTGCTGCTATAGTGAGTAACAGATATTCAGTTCATGAATTTAAATCTAAAACCATGATTACATCAACTTGTGTCACACAAGCAACCCACCCACAAACGATACGAAACTCGATTATCAATACCATATCATCTATCATCATGAGTGTTAATCATAACCAACCGTAACTCTATTTGTATTATTATTCCACCGAGGTCAACTTTGCTTTTCATCCTTTCGGGGTCGATAAATTAAGTACCAGTGAAACACTGGGGGTCGATGTAACCGACTTACTCCCTCCCCCAAAATTGCTGTCTTTGTGGAAAAATCTGAAACTATTATTATTATTATTATTATTATTATCAAGACATTTTGCTGGTAATACCTAGATTGCTCTACTTGGCTTATTTGATTGACCTAATTTGAGAAACACAATAGAACTGAAGTGAAACTTTCTGTAAAGACATAGGAAGTGGGGAGGGTCAGATAGTAACACAAATATTACAATTACAATTAATAATCGAAATATCATAATTGCAATTTATAATTAGAATAGATCCAGAATGGATGGCTGAATATTTGTGGTAACTTAGTTGTAACAAAAGATTCCTGAGGTAAGGAATGCAACAGGAGGAGGTGGGGGATGCTTCAATAAAATCTTGTAATCATGATTTAGCAATTTTTTCCGATAAACTCGAGTGTGCTGATGTGGTTCACTTTTATAACGAGGGAAGCAAACGCAGGTTCAATCTCCTCCCACAGTTGGCAAGTATTTTTTAACCTCAGGTCAACAAGAGGATTTTGAGTACAATTGCAAGGGAACAGGGCATAAATCCATCAAATGGACCCTACCTATTCTTAGCTGGTTATCAGGTTTAATACTACTGTCTGGACATTGGGTATTTGTAGCAGAGTCCACTATGTTGTGAAGAAATCCCTAATCCAAGAATATTCAACATCTTTCTCCCTTTCTCTCACCAGTCTTAGAGACCCTGTAAAAAGGGATCAGTGAGACTGGTGAGGTCATATAAAAAAAAAAAAAAATTCATAAGTAACAAATGGTCAGTGAGCACCAATACCTGATGGTGATCCTGTATAGATAACATGGCTAAAACAACATCCCTTTCTCTTGGTGGCCAGAAAATATAGCTTTTATCAAATGCTGAGTCTCTCTAATATAATACACAATGGAGCCCTGCTTCCACAGCAGAGTCTATTCTGCTGACAGAAGCGCAAATATCCTCAATCACATTAAAAAAAAAGCCATCCAATCAAATGACAAAGGCTCACCAAAATACCTATTTCTTTACTACCCCCAAGGAGCTAAACACAGAGAGGACAAACAAGGAGAGACAAAGAGATTAAGTCGATTACATCAACCCCAGTGCATAACTGGTACTTAATTTATCAACCCCGAAAGGATGAAAGGCAAAGTCGACCTCGGCAGAATTTGAACTCAGAATGTAACAGCAAATGAAATACAGCTACGCATTTAAGGTTCACCAAAATACCACAACCATAATCTCACAAACACCCTCACTCTGTGTGTGTGTGTCTCTCTTTCAATCTCTCTCTCTCTCTCTCTCTCTTGCACTATCTCCCTCTCTTTTATTGTTGCTACATCGACCTTTGCATACAAGTTCCACTTGAAATCTCTTCTACTCAGAATCATTCAACATACTTTGATAGTTTGCTTCCTCTTACCGTGTTGTCGAGAACAACTTGCCACCAATGTTCAATGTAAGCCATTCATTTCGGTCAGCAGGCACCAACTTTGTTCGTTGTTTCTCTTTAGCAGCCACAGTCGGTGCAACTGAGACGCTGGCATGATGTGATGTACGGGTACTGAGATAAGCTGCAAAGGTGGACAAGGAAAAAATATTATGGACAATTAAACAGTTATTTCCAGTACCATCTCAAAGCATGGGCACACTGTATAGTTGCCCAGGAGCTTCACAGGGCGAGGGGTCCAATTCTGATCTCTGACTTAGTGTAATGATTTGCCCAAGGGTCTATATTACGGTTAAGATGTCTCTGGTCATCTCATGTAGTAGGATCGCTAATGGTAAAAGATAAGTTAAGCTAGTGTCCTAATTACACTCATTAAGAAACAAGATCATATTGTAGCTGTTCACTAACTTTAATTACATTTCGCTGCCATATGTAGGTCAATTTTGGTTGACATGAAAGTTTTGTCTTGTGTTCTTGTTGTTTTAGAGGTTATAAAAAATATTTTATTGTCCAGACACCATTGAAGACGATTGTGTTGAAGTAGTTCAATGATGTGCTTCTGTAGAGTACGACAGCCTGGCAGACAATAAAATTCTCCAGCCTCTCCAAGTTTATTCAATGAAGAAGGCCAAACTCATCACAACAACCTAATAGAGACAGGTTTAACATTCAACAATTATACAATGATCCAACTTGCTACTTCAACGATAACTCTTCATGACATTTATTTACAGGGCCACAGAGGGCTCGGTGGAGCAGTAACGGGCTGTATTCGATAATTCCAATTCTTACTTGTCCTTCATCTATTAGCCAGGAGGGAAAATAAAACAAATCGCTTGTTACGGAGAAACAAAGAATTGTCTCAGCTACTGTCAGCAGGATTGAAGTTGCGCCTTTGGTTACAGAAGACGAAAACGGAAAGAAAAATACTCACGCTTAAATGGTTCACCATCAGACACGTAAAGAACATCATCATCTCTACAAAGAATTAAAAGGGGAAGGTTAAAGAAAGAATATAGAGATGAATAAATGTGTGTGTGTGTGTGTGTGTGTGTGTGTGTACATTTATTTAGATTATGCTAGTATGGTCATGTGATGCATATGGATGAGGACAGCTGCATGAAGAAGTGCTAATCTCTAACTGTGGAGGGAACCTGTGGAAGTGGTGGACCCAGGAAGACATGGGGCAAGGTGGTGAAGCATGATCTTCTGTGGCATCTCACAGGGGCAATGACAAGTGATCGTGACCACCGTGGGCAATTTGCTGAGCTTGAGAAGACTCATCAAGCCAAGTGAAATCGCAGTTGCGTCCAGTGCTGGTGGCACATAACAGCATCCACACCAGGGACACGTAAAAGTACCCGTGCCAGTGACATGTTATAAGGACCCACCACACTCTCGGACAGGTTGGTGTCAGGAAGAGCATCCAGCCATAGAAACCAAACCAAAGTCAGACTAGATCCTGGTGCAGCTCTCTCACTTGCCAATTCCAGTCAAACTGTCTAACCCATACCAGCATGGACAACAGGCGTTAAATGATGATGATGATGATGATAAACTTTAAGAATGTTGGTGTGCATTCATGTTTATGTGTATGTGTATATAAATGTGTGTGTGTGTGCATGTGTTCATCATCAGCAGCAGCAGACTCATGCTTGCATGGTTGAACAAGGTTTATTGTGACACATTTTCTATGGTTGGATGCCCTTCCCATAGTCAACCCTTATCTGTTTCCAATCAAGATAATATCTCTCCAGTCATGCTTTCACACAATGCTGGAAAAGAAGGACATTGCTTGTGTGATGGTGAGACTCGTTTACGACTGTCACTTGAGGGAGGCAGTAACATACACAAAGAAATACACACATGCATTCAAACAGACATACACACCAACGTGTGTGTGTGTGTGTGTGTATATATACATATACATATACGATGGGCTTCTTTCAGTTTCCATCTACCAAATCCACTCACAAGGCTTTGGTTGGTCCAGGGCTGTAGTAGGTGGCATTCTATGGGATTGAACCTGGAACAATGTGGTTGGGAAGTAAAAGTTTTTGCACAAAGCCATGCCTGTATATATATATATATATATATACACACATACACACACACATATATATATATACACACACACACACACATACACACACACATATATATATACACACACACACACACACATATATATACACACACACACATATATATACACACACACACACACATACACACACACACACACACAACACACACACATATATATATATATATATATATAATATATATATATATATATATGTGCGTATATATATATATATCTTTATATATATATATATAAAATGTTTGCGTTATGAGATAAAAAACCATGGTTGTGTAGATATTAGAACATTTATCTATAAATGCTCTAATATCTACACAGCCTTGGTTTTTTTATCTTATTACTCAAAAAATTCATATATACACATGCTGGCATAGAACCAACATTGAACCCTTTATTTGCAATATTATCGAATCTGGAACTTAACTATGGTCTGTCTATTGCACTTATTCAGCATTACCAGACACCTTTGGGTCTCAATGACACCATTACCTCTTATAACCTCTTCATTGGACACTAAACTCTGCTTGTGAAGACTTGTTGAGGCAATCAAAATCGAAATCAAATTCGATGACTGGCATCAGTGCTAGTGGAGTGCTAAGAGTACCATACGAGTGAGATTGTGGCCAGAGCAACAAGCCGGTGGCATGTTAAAAACACCATTCGAATGTGAGCGTTACCTGCGTCGCCTTGCTAGCACTTGTGCTGGTGACACGTAAAAAATATTCAAGCGAGGTCATTGCCAGTACCGCTGGACTGACTCCTGTGCAGGTGGCACATAAAAAGCACCATTTGAGCATGGCCGTTGCCAGTACCGCCTGACTGGCCCTCGTGCCAGTGGCACGTAAAAGCACCTACTACACTCTCGGAGTGGTTGGCGTTAGGAAGGGCATCCAGCTGTAGAAACTCTGCCAGATCAGATTGGAGCCTTGTGCAGCCATCTGGTTCGCCAGACCTCAGCCAAATCGTCCAACTCATGTTAGCATGGAAAGCAGACGTTAAACGATGATGATGATGTGTGTATATATATATATATATTGACCTCACGAGTACTGATGCCATGTAAAAGGCATCCAGTCCACTCTGTAAAGTATTTGGCATTAGGAAGGATATCCAGCTGTAAAAATCCTGCCAAAGCAGAGAGTAGAGCTTGGTGCAATACTCTGGTTACCCCCCTCCTTTCAAACTGTCCAACCCATGCCAACATGAAAGAAATGATGAAGATGAAGATGATGATACATGTATATATTTCTACACACACACACACACACACACACCAGCGTTCTTAAGTTCTTACTAAATCCACTGAAAAGGCTTTGGTTGGCCTAGGGCTGAAGTAGAAGACAGTTGCCCCCATCCCACCCCCACCCAAAGTGCCATGCAGTGGGAATGAACACAAAGCCACCATGTGCTTACTAAGTAAAATTCTTAACACAAAGCTAACACTGTACCTATGCTGCTTGCCTCCTGCCTATATTTTCATGATCATCATTTAACATCCAATTTTCCATGCTGGTATGGGTCAGACAGAATTTGTTGAGGCAAATTTTCTATGGCTGGATGCCCTTCCTGTTGTCCACCCTCACCTGTTTCCAAGTAATGGTGATACTTCCCAAAGGCCAGACATGTTTTCATGGAAGATTGGGAATAAGCAATACCACCTGTATGAGGGTGACATTCATTTACTGAATGTCAAAATGAAGAGACACAAACCACACACACGCACACACACATTTTCAGCTTCTGTCTGCCAAATCCGCTCACAAAGCTCTGATAAACCTATAATAGAAAACAGCTGCCCAAGGTGCCAAGCAGTGGGTCTAAACCCAATACCATTTGGAAGTGAACTTCTTAATCCCACAGCCATCCCAGCACCCATGTGTGTGTATGTGTATGTGTAGTGTGTGCACACACAAATTTATGCAAACACAAGCACACTCACACATATATATTAAGATCAATATCTGACCTGATTAACTTTATGTCATCAATGAGGCCTCCTTGTGGAGTGTAGAGTGATCGGGCTGTTATACCCAACTTCCTGCCAGCTTCCAGGAGGATCTCATCCAAGCTCTTCCCCAAACCAATCACCTGAAAAAAAAAACGGAAAAAAACACAAGTTCAAAGATCAATTCAAATTAGAATTTCTAATTTAGATACAAAGCCATCAATCTCGGGGGATTAACCCCTCCCCCCCAGCTAACCAAAAGGTTGGATCGTTTTTTGAGAGGTTTGGACTCAGAGTATACAAATGCCAGAATGAATATCTCAAAGTGTTTACCTGATCTTCTACTGACTCATTTCAAATAATCATTTTGAATCATAAACACAATGCCTAATAATATTCATTTTAAATTTTGGCACAAGGCCAGCAATTTTGGCACAAAATCAGCAAGTTGATTTCATTGACCTCAGTGTCTAACAGGTACTTATTTTATCAACTCCACTACGACCACCACCACCAAAAGAAAAGATAAAAGATAAAGTTGACCTTGGCAAAATTTGAACTCAGAACCTAAGTCAGATGAAATGCTGCTAAGCATTCGGCCCAGGGCAGTAATAATTCTTACATAAGCTAATAATAATAATAATAATAATAATAATAATAACAATAATAATAATAATAATCTGTGGAAATTATGACCTAGAAATATCAAGGACATGGTCTGACCAAATCCCTGAGGGAGTTAATGAGAATGAAGATTGCAAAATCCTGATTCAGTTTGACCATCAGATCAGACATTGGAAACGCGACATTGTTGTGGTGAACAAAAAGGAAGGAACTTGCGTGAGAATCAACAAAGCATGTCCGGCTGACAACACGATCGAAGAGAAAGAAAAATCATCATCATCACTTCCACTCTCTTCATTGACCACAACCTGAATTCGTCATGGTTGTTTCCTTTTGATTTTTCTTTCTCTTCGATCGTGTTGTCAGCCGGACATGCTTTGTTGATTCTTACGCAAGTTTAACGTCTGCTTTCCATGCTAGCATGGGTTGGACGGTTTTGACTGAGGGCTGGCAACCAGATGGCTGCACCAGGCTCCAGTCTTGATTTGGCAGAGTTTCTACAGCTGGATGCCCTTCCTAATGCCAACCACTCCAAGAGTGTAGTGGCAATGTCCTCGCTCGAATCTTTTACACGTGCCACCAATACAGGTGCCAATGAAGCGACGTTGGTAACGATCACACTCGAATGGTGCCCTTTTTACGTGCCACAGGTACAGAAGCCAGTTGGGTACTCTGGCAACGATCACAACGATCCCACTCAGATGGTGTTCTTGGCACCCTACTAGCACAGGCATAAGTGCCAGTAAGGCGATGCTGGTAACGATCATACTCGAATAGCCTCTCTGTCAACGATCACACTTGTATGGTGCTCTTTGCACCCCGCTAGCACGGATGCCAGTCATCGAAATGATTTTGATTTAATTTTGATTTAATTTTGATTACACTTGCCACCAATAGTAATTGGTGCACTCAGCTACCAACATGGCTGGAAAAATTCGGTGCAAGTGTGAAGGTAGAACACCTACAAAACCCAGCAAGAATTCTTCGCAGGGTTCTTGAAGCATGACCAGTAAACAAGTGTCACCTTAATCTGCTGGCTGTGGACAGTTGATGCTTTCCATCATACTCAGCAAAATAACTTGTTTTTGTCAAATAATAATGGTTTTAAATCTTGACACACAGCCAGCAATTTCGGAGGGGGGGGAGTCAATTACATTGACCCTAGTGCAAAACTGTTACTTGTTTCATTGACCCTGAAAGGATGAAAGGCAAAGTCAACCTCAGCAGCATTTGAACTCACAATGTAAAGATGAAATACCGCAAAGAATCTTAATAATAATAATAATAATAATAACAATAATCCTTTCTAGTAAAGATACAAGGCCCCAAAATTTGTGGGAAGGGTGCTTATTTTTTCGACCCTGAAAGGATGAAAAGCAAAGTTGGCCTCAGCAGAATTTGAACTCAGAAAGTAAAGGTGGATGAAATGCCCCCAAGCATTTTGGCCAGCACGCTAACCATTCTGAGAGTTCACCTTAACAACAACAACACTGTGTAACATGATTTCTGTCCTTGGACAGCAACTATTACTTCCTGTTTGCTTACTCCTAGAAAGTATGAAAAATGGCTAATATTTCCTTCAGACTTTGCTTTTGTCACATTTATTCAAACCCCAAAGAATCTCTCTCCTCAACGCATGGTTACGATGCTCCCACCCACTACTCCTGCTCATAATTACAGATGCACACATTGTCAGCCACAAAGAGACAAGCTCAAGTGGTTAAGGTCAAGCAACTGACAAACAAATCTGTGGTACTGAACAGAATATTTGCTATAATGATATTTCTACTTGAGCAACTCAGCACTGAATTTGTCTGAAATGTAATGGAAAATAGGTCAGGTTACAAAAGAAAAGTTTGAAGGAAATAATAGTCATTTTTATTTCGATTTCTAGATAGAAGCAAATACAAAATAACACTTACTGACCAAAGATTAAAACAAATAAAAATTTTGCTCCACTGTAATCTCTATATATATAAAGCTGAAGTTGTCTGTGTATGGCAGGTTTGGTAGCCTTCAACTAACACTATCTTCTCCGAGACCCTGCAGCGCAAGTTGACCAAAATTGAGAGTATGATAGAAGAAGGCTTGCTCTTCCTTCCATAGAAGAAAAAATTCAAATCGGACCATGTTGACACCAAAAATTGTTTACATCAAAAAGGTGCTTTTTTTCAATGAAAATCCCTATTTTTTATGATTTTTTGACTGCTGTGTCACCATTTTTCGGTGTATTTCAACCAGAAAAATGTTCACTTAAAGAGAATAACAAGCTACATAGTGCAAAATTTTTACTTTTCAAAACTTCCAATTCTAAAGGGTTGAAACAAACCCGAGCAATGCCGGGCAATATTGCTAGTAATAACTATTTCTAATTTAGGCATGAAGCCAGCAATGTTTGTGTGAAGGGCTTTAGTTAATTTCATGAACCCCCCCACCACCTCATGACTGATACTTTATTCAACCAATCCCAGAAGAATGGAAAGAAAAATTGAGCTAGATGGGATTCAAACTTGGAATGTAAAGAGCTGGGACAAATGCTGCAAGACATTGATTCTGCCCCTGCTCAGACACGATCAAGCTGACTCTCACAGACAACAATCTATGAAACAAAATATTGGTGATGGTAATAAATAAGTTCCATAACCTCCAAAGAATCTGTGGACAAAATCTGAGGAAAAAAACTGTGGGAAAAAGAAAAAAGAATAATAGTAAGGACTGACCCAAAGAATATTTTACATTGAGAATTACTAAAAGAAAGTAAAATTATATTTTTTTCAAAGGAGATAACTCTCCAGCATGGAAGACATCAAACCAGTGGTTCCCAACTTTTTCACTATCAAAGACCCCTTTTATTTAAATGAGTTTTCCCACAGACCCCTTTTAATATACTTGTCCTTATGTGTGTGCATATATATATGAAATTTTGAATTTAGTTCCTGGACCCCCAGTACTACCTTTGCAGACCACCAGGGGTCCAGACCACAGGTTGGGAACCACTGTGTTAAACGATGATGATGATGATCATCATCATCGTCGTCATCCTCTTATTTTTTAATTATCTGTGAGATTAATTAGGCTACTTTTTTATTGTTTAATTAGGTTCTATTACCTGAGTTAAGTATCATTATAATTTAATAACCTCCCCAAAGCCCAAACAATGTAAAATAAATTTTACCTAAAGGTGAATTTTTCAACAGCTTACAACTAAAAGTTTAGAAAAACACAGATTTTTCTGAACACCTATAAGCACCAACCTTGCTAGAGATAACAGGCAATGTCCATCATCATAAACAAAACCAACTTCTCATCCTTTTGGAGGAGTTGATGAAATAAATCATCGTTTAACGTCAGCCTTCCATGCTAGCATGGGCTGGACGATTTGACTGAGGACTGGCGAACCTGATGGCTGCACCAGGCTCCAATCTGATCAGGCAGAGTTTCTACAGCTGGATGCCCTTCCTAACGCCAACCTCTCCGAGAGTGTAGTGGGTGCTTTTATGTGCCACCGGCACGAGGGCCAGTTAGTGGGTACTGACAACGGTAACGCTCAAATAATGTTTTTTACGTGCCACCTGCACAGGAGTCAGTCCAGCAGCACTGACAACGACCTCGCTTGAATGTTTTTTCACATGCCACTGGCACAAGTGCTAGTAAAGTGACGCTGGTAACGATCACGCTCGAATGATGCTTTTTACATACCACCAGCATGGAAGTCAGTTAGCTGCTCTGGCAATGATCATGCTTGGATGGTGCTCTTTGCACTCCACTAGCATGGATGCCAGTCATCGAATTTGATTTAGATTTCGATTTCACTTGCCTCAATAGGTTTTCGTAAGCAGAGTTTAGTGTCCAATGAAGGAAACGTATGCATAAGTGGGCTGGTTACACCCCTGGCATAGGTCTCAAGGTTATGGTCTCACTTGGCTTGCCGGGTCTTCTCAAGCACAGCATATTTTCAAAGGTCTCAGTCACTAATCATTGCCTCGGTGAGGCCAAATGTTTGAAGGTCATGCTTCACCACCTCGTCCCAGGTCTTCCTGGATCTACCTCTTCCACAGATTCCCTCAACCGCTAGGGTGTGGCACTTTTTCACACAGCTATCTTCATCCTTTTTCACCACATAACTGTAGCAGTGCAGACATCACTCTTGTACACCACATCTGATGCTTTTTAGGCCCAACTTTTCTCTCAAGGTACTGACACTCTGCCGTGTATGCACACTGACATTACACATCCATCGGAGCATACTGGCTTCATTTCTTGCGTGCTTACACATGACCTCAGTAGTCATGGCCCATGTTTCACTGCCATGTAGCATGGCTGTTCTTACACATGCGTCATACACTCTACCTTTTACTCTGAGCTAGAGGCCCTTTGTCACCAGCAGAGGTAAGAGCTCTCTGAACTTATCTCAGGCTATTCTTCTTCTAGCAGCTACACCTTCAGTGCACCTTCCCCTGCTACTGACTTGGTTACCTAGGTAATGGAAGCTATCAACTACTTCTAATTTTTTTTCATGGAATGTGGTGGAAGTTGTTCTCTGCACATTTTCAGTGTTTATTGCTCCTGAGAATCTGCCACATACAAAAACTATCTTCCCAGTTAGCTTTCCTTTGATATTGCTGCACCTCTTACATGTCCATAGCTTACACTGGGTACAAGTTATAGAGTTTCTACCTACACCTTTTCTACAGATCGAGCAGGGCCAACTACCTGAAGGGATTTGTGGTTTGTCTGCCTTCCTACTTATTAGGACTTTGGTTTTAGCTAGGTTGACTCTAAGGCCCTTCAATTCTAACCCTTGTTTCCACACCTGAAACTTCTCAAGTTCTGAGAGTGACTCAGCAATTAGAGCAAGGTCGTCAGCATAGAGGAGCTTCCAGGGGCATCCTGTCTTGAATTCCTCCATTATTGTCTGGAGGACTATGATAAATAGGAGGGGGCTGAGGACTGAACCTTGGTGGACCCCCACCTCTACCCAGAATTCTTCGCTGTTCTCATTGCCAACCCTCACCTCACTGACAGCATCCCTGTACATGGCTTGCACAGCTCTCACTAACCATTCATCTATCCCTAGTTTCCTCATTGACCATCAGATAAGGGATCGGGGGACCCTGTCAAAGGCTTTCTCCATGTCAACGAAAGCCAGGTACAGGGGCTTATCTTTGGCTAGGTATTTCTCCTGCAGCTGTCTTACCAGAAATATGGCATCAGTGGTGCTTTTCCCTGGCACAAACTTAAACTGCATCTCATCTGAACTGACTCTCTCTCTAATTAGTTGGGCTATGACCCTCTCCGTAACCTTCATTACCTGATCCAACAGCTTGATACCTCTGTAATTATTTGTACCTAAAGCGTCACCTTTACCTTTGTAGCAGTTGACTATGGCGCTGCTACACCAGTCATTGAATATGACTCTTTCGTGTATCACCTCGTTAACTATACAGGTGACTAGGCTATAGCCGACACTGCCAGATATTTTGAGCATCTCTGCAATGATATCTGATGGGCTGGGGGCTTTCCCTGTCTGCATACTCTTAATTGCTTTATCTACCAAGGTACTGTCAACTCAGATAGCTGGTTCCTCTGTTGGGTCAACATTCGGCAGACTCTCTTTCTCCCATTCATTCTCTTTATTGAGCAACCTTTCATAGTGGCATCTCCAAACCTCTCTCTTTGCAGCCTCGTTTGGTGCAAGTGAACCATCATCCATGCGGACACATTTTTCTCTTACAACATCACGATTCTCTCTCACACACTGTCTTGCAACATGAAATACCTCAAGTCTTTGGTCCTCACGGTGCAGAACATTGGCAAATTTTTTCTTATCTGCTTCCCCTCTGGCTAAATAAACCTGCCTCCTAGCTTCCCTTCTGGCAGTCTGATACACTTCCCTGCTACCACCATTCTTCCAGTTTTTCCAAGCCTGTTTCTTTTCTCTAATAACCTCTGTCAACAACATTGTTCCACAACCACGTTATTTGGGGTCGACAGGGGACTTTGCACCATCCACCGATCTGGTCAGTGGCCCTCAGCAGGTTGTCCCATAGAAACCTCCAGTTGTCTTCTACATCATGTGAAGCTATATCACTTTCTATTCCGTTAAAGGCTTCGAGTAATATGTCTCTAAATCTCTGTCCATTCAAAGGATCTTTAAGCTTCCAGACCCTTCTGCTCCATGCTGGTCGTCTTCTGGGCATCCACTTAGCCCTAAACAACTGAAGAGAATGTGTGTGTGTGCACAAATATACATACATACATACACACACATATACACACACATATACAAACATACATATAAATAAAAATATATGTTTATATATCTCTATATACGTATGTAAGTATAAAAGTCTGTATACACATATATGTAGATGTCTGTATATATAAATATATCATCATCATTTAGTGTCCATTGTCCATGCTGGCATGGGTTGGACAGTTTGACCAAGTCTGGCAAGCTGGAAGGCTGCAGCAGACTCCAGTCTGATTTGGCATGGTTTGTACAGCTGGATGCCCTTCCTAATGCCAACTCCTCCAAGAGTGTAATGGGTGCTTTTATGTGCCACCAACACAGGTGCCATTTGCGTGACACCAGTATCTGCCATGACTGCATTTTTACTTTGCTTGATGGATCTTCTTCTGAAGCACACCAATGTGAAAGGTCTCAGTCATTACCTCCGTGAGACCCAACACTCAAAAGGGGTTTTCCATGTGCCACCAACATCAGCTACATGCCTCTGTGAGGCCCAACACTCGAAAAGTGCTTTTTACATGCCACTGGCACACGTGCCAATTACATGACATCTGCACAACTATGACTTCACTTGGCTTGAGGGGTCTTCTCAAGCACAGCACATCACAAAAAGTCTTGGTCACTAATCATTGCTACCATGAGGCCCAAAGTTCAAAGATCATGCTTCCCCACTTCATCCCATGTCTTCTTGAGTCTATCTCTACCACAGGTTCCCTCCACAATTAGAGATCAACACCTCTTTACACAGCTGTCCTTGTCCAAGTATGTCACATGACCATACCAGTGCAGTCATCTCTCTTGCACATCATATCTGATGCCTCTTATGCCCAACTTTTCTTTCAAGATGCTTACACTTTGTTGAATGTGCACACTGACATTGCACATCCTGTGAAGCATACTGACAAGCTGTCACAGCCCATGTAGCATAGAATATTTATACGGGTGCAAAGAGCACCATATGAGTGTGATCATTGACAGAGCGGCTATTCGAGTATGATCGTTACCAGCGTCACCTTACTGGCACTTATGCCTGTGCTAGTAGGGTGCCAAGAGCACCATCTGAGTGTGATCATTGCCAGAGCAGCCAATTGGCTTCTGTACCCGTGGCACGTAAAAGGGCACCATTTGAGCGTGATCATTACCAACGTCACATCACTGGCACCTGTTCCATTGGCATGTGCAAAAAGATTTGAGCGAGGTCATTGCCAGTATCGCCTAACTGGCCTCCGTGCAGGTGGCACATAAAAAGCACCCACTACACTCTCGAAGTGGTTGGCGTTAGGAAGGGCATCCAGCTGTAGAAACTCTGCCAGATCAAGACTGGAGCCTGGTGCAGCCATCTGGTTGCCAGCCCCCAGTCAAAATCGTCCAACCCATGCAAGCATGGAAAACAGACGTTAAATGATGATGATGATTCCCACTTGTCCTTCCTATGCTTCCCTTTATAGAGAACCACCACTGTTTGGGACACTCTTTTCAATTCAAAACTTTGGCATAAATCTAGTTAGACATTGAAGCAGGTTTTTAAACCCACATTTCAAAATCTCAGCTCAGAGATCATCCATCCCAGATAACTTACCACTGTTAAATATATATGATGGTTAGCTGTCAAAACAAAGCTATTCTTATCACTAATATTGGAATGCCTGTATACTGAGGATTGTGATCATGTTGCAGACTCTTATGGACTCTCAACAGCAAGCGGTATACTGAGTCTAAAAACCAACCTGAAAAAGCTATCTTGGACCAACCTGCACCCAGAGAGGCAAACTCCAAGTCAAACATTTACATGTATGGACAGAAATTGAAGGGTGTAGATAAATCCCAGTATTTAGGCAGGACTGTGAATATTTCAGTGTTGATAGCATTTGATAATTTCCCATTTTCAATGTGATCTGAAACTGAAGGTGGGCCTTTATGGGAATATATTCTCTCAGGTTCAAAAACTTGTTCAAACAGTATTCAAAGTTTTATTTTATTTTTCTGTGAGTGTGGCTGTGTGGTATGAAGCTTGCTTCTCAACCACAGGATTTGGGTTCAGTCCCACTGCATGGTACCTTGGGTATCTTCTACAACTTCAGGCCAACCAGAGCCTTGTGAGTGGATTTGGCATACTGAAAGAAGCCGGCCATATATCATCATCGTTTAACATCCTTCTTCCATGCTGGCATGGGTTGGACGGTTTGACAGGAGCTGGCCAGGCTGAAGACGGCACCAGACTGTTTTGGCATGGTTTTTACGATTGGATGCCTTTTCTTACACCCCCGCCCCAGGGTGGGCTGAGTGCTTTTTAAATGGCACCGCATTCACGTATATCTTTATGTCTGTGTTTGTCCCCTACCACCGTTTGACAACTAGTGTTTGTTGGTCTGTTTAGCTCTCTGTGATTTTGCTGTTTGGCAAAAGAGACTGATAGATACGTATTATTAAAAAAATAAGTACTGGGATCGAGTTAATCCACTAAAATTCTTCATGGTGGTGCCCCAGCATGGCCACAGTCAAATGACTGAAAAAACTATAAAATGAAAGATTTGTGTAAAAAAAAAAACAATATAAAAAATGTGAAACAAGTGAGATTGCTCTGACCCCAAACTGAAGAAACGAAAACACAGACGCCTTAAGGGTCCCTCAGTGTAAGATTGGTTCTCTAACAATTACAACACCAACTCATTGGATTTTCGTTTTATCCTTGTTTTATTGAGAAAATAGAAGGGGGGAGTCCTCTGATGGTGGGTGGCTGTGAAGGGGACAGGCAAATTGCATTGTCTAATAAAATTAAAATAGTTTTAAAATTCGTTTTAAATTTGCCCAACACCATGGTGAAGAATAAAGAGTTATATGAATGGGGACCCGACAGTGTTTGCTTATTAATGAAGAGGGGAAGGGGAAAATGCAAAATAATTTCATTCATAAATATTTATGTGTTGCCTAAGATTTCAGTTTGACAATCACAATGGACCAGAGTAGTTTCGGATCTTTTTGGTTTGAACGGCAGTTTTTTCAAGTGGTGTCATATGAAATTGTCACCCATAGTATCGATCTATTGCATTTCAATTTGTTTTAGGGTTAGTGGTGGGGGGAAGGGTATCCTTTTTTTTTCTTCAGAAATGTAAATAAACTCAATCTGTTTCTTAAACGAGGGACATATTCATACGGCACAGAATGTTTTTTTACCTCAATAGACGTCAGTGATTGGTTGAAATTGCAGAAATTGAAGAGAAAAAAAAAACAACAAAAATCTTACAAACTATAGAATTTTCTCAATAAAGCCAAGAGAAAAAGATGTTTTATAAACACATTCTACCAGTATACGAAGTTTAAAATGTTTTAGTTACCTAGAAATTATGTTAAAAACTGCCGTTCAAACCGAAAAGATCCGTAGTTTCTCTTTGTGTAAAAACAGGCAACTAGGGAAAGCATTCAGGGACAGAGATATTGGTTGTTGACAAAAACGAGAGACAGACAAGGGGGTGATAATAACAAAAAAAGAACGAAGAATTGTGTCGATGAGCCACTTTCGATTCTCAAGTCCAAGATCATTTAACTGCTCAATCTTTTACAATGCCAATTGTTGCCATAATTCACTTGTGCCCGAGCAAACCCAACTTTAAAGCCAGGGATTCTAACCATAACCATTTAGTCTTTTATTCTAACCTTACATCAATTTATTTTTAAAGACAGTAAGGTCTGAAGGTGTGACTTGAGAAAGATGTAGCTGTTGTTTCCAGCAGATCAAGCGACCAAATAATAGCTTCCTTGTTCCCATGTTGTATATTCAATACTGGATGAAAAATATAAAATTTTATTGTCCGAAACTGGAATTTTCCAAAAAACTTAACGGATAGATTCTTTCTCTTTATTTTATTTTATTTATTTTTCTGGCTAAACACTGAAGTTCTGAATGGTTAATTAAATTGAATACAATTTATAATAAAAGGCTTAAGGAGAGGAGTGTGGTAAAGAACCCTAGATTTTCAAAACTATTTTTTCATAAAAAGCTTTGGATCTTTTCGGTTTGAATGGCAGTTTTTAGCATAATTTCTAGGTAACTAAAAAATTTTAAACTTCGTATACTGGTAGAATGTGTTTATAAAACATCTCTTGGCTTTATTGAGAAAATTCTATAGTTTGTAAGATATTTGTTGATTTTTTCTTCAATTTCTGCAATTTCAACCAATCACTGACGTCCATTGAGGTAAAAAAAAACATTCTGTGCCGTATGAATATGTCCCTCGTTTAAGAAACAGATTGGGTTTATTTACATTTGTGAAGAAAAAAAAGATACTCTTCCCCCTACCCCTAACCCTAAAACAGATTGAAATGCAATAGATCGATACTAGGGTCATAATTATGGGTGACAATTTCATATGACACCGCTAGAAAAAAACTCGTTCAAACCGAAAAGATCCAAAGCTTTCCCCACCCCAATCATTTTGTAGTGCGTGGAGGAAAAAAAATGAAATATCCCCGCCGAAACAGAAAATCCAACATACGAGGGTCACCTATTGCAGACCTCAGCCCAGATTCATACCACAAGAGTTGTTCCGCATGAACTATTCCTACTTTACCAGGCCTAATTTTTTACGGTGCCCATAGCTGCTATTTCTAGCAGTGACGAGAAACTGAAGGAGCGCTTTTTTGACCTCCAATGTCAACAAACATGTGACTGACACAATTTTATTCTCTGATATGGTTGTTCCATTATTTCTCCTCCCCTCACCAAAAAAAAAAAACATGATTGAAGGTTCATTAACAACAACAACACGGGTTAGGACGCATTTCTTGGGATTAATTTGAAAAGACAAAAATACAATTAACTTCTGAATTTGATAAAAAAAAAAAAAAAGAGAGAGAGGCGCAGGAGTGGCTGTGTGGTAAGTGGCTTGCTAACCAACCACATGGTTCCGGGTTCAGTCCCACTGCGTGGCATCTTGGGCAAGTGTCTTCTGCTATAGCCCCGGGCCGACCAATGCCTTGTGAGTGGATTTGGTAGACGGAAACTGAAAGAAGCCTGTCATATATATATATATATATGTGTGTGTGTGTTTGTCCCCCTAGCATTACTTGACAACCGATGCTGGTGTGTTTACGTCCCCGTCACTTAGCGGTTCGGCAAAAGAGACCGATAGGATAAGTACTGGGCTTACAAAGAATAAGTCCTGGGGTCGATTTGCTCGACTAAAGGCGGTGCTCCAGCATGGCCGCAGTCAAATGACTGAAAAGAGTAAAAGAGTAAAAGAGTAAGAGAGAGAGAAAAGGTGTGGAAGACGATCACAGAATGCTTGAAATTGTGGTGAAATGTCCTTGCGCATGCGCCAAAATCTAAAGACGATCGGACGATATTTTCTTTTCGTTATCTAAAATTGCCAAAAACTTGGAGATATTCGCTGGTTTGCTTCCAAATGTGTGTTGCTTCCCAACCACGTTGTCTTGGGTTCAATGTCACTGCGCAGCACCGCAGGCAAGTTCCCCCTTGTGACTGGTGGCTCGGTCAGTCACCACTTGGCGAGTCGGCAAAAGAGATCGGTAGAACAAGTTACCAGACTTTAAAATAGGTCCTGAAATCGATTTATTCGAATCCTTCCAATGTCCATGACTCGAAACAAGTCATCCATTCGCAAATATCGCCGACTCCAATCTTCAATGCTTATGGTTTATATTGGTTTCGTATTTTGGCACACAATGCCAGCAATTTCGGGGGTCGGGAGTAAGTCTTTTACATCGACCCCAGTATTCAACTGGGGATCTTTTCAGTTTGAACGGCAGTTTTTTCTAGCGGTGTCATATGAAACTGTCACCCATAATTATGACCCTAGTATCGATCTATTGCATTTCAATCTGCTTTAGAGTTAGGGGGAAGGGTATCTTCTTTTCTTCACAAATGTAAATAAATCCAATCTGTTTCTTAAACGAGGGACATATTCATACGGCACAGAATGAAGAAAAACAACAACAAATATCTTACAAACTATAGAATTTTCTCAATAAAGCCAAGAGAAAAAGATGTTTTATAAACACATTCTACCAGTATACGAAATTTAAAATTTTTTAGTTACGTGGAAATTATTTTAAAAAACTGCCGTTCAAACCGAAAAGATCCCTCAACTGGTACATATTTTATCGACCTTGAAAGGATGGAAGGCAAAGTCGATCTCGGCAAAGTAATTTAAGGATTTTCCAGTCCTTAAAATGAACCAACAGTGCACGCGCGCTGGTAGTTTTGTTTTCTTTTTGACTGATGAAATGAGAGACGGGCATATTGGGTGAAGAATCAGGAAAATTATGTCGTGAATTTGGTTGTCTTTTACGTTTCAAGTTCAAAACTTAACATTTTTTAATTTTGATTTTCTTGAAGCCAACAAAAATATAAAAACTCTTTAGCATTCTCTACCGCAATCCTAACCCGACCCTTTCTTCTGACCCAAACTTAACTGGGGCTCATCCGCCATTGGCGAAGTCTCAAACTCATTTGGCATTGCTAGCCGGGTTAAAACACAATAATTGGGAAAAGGGTTCAATGTAACATAACAACTTTGACCGCATGCTAGCGATACGTATTTTACTAGTAACTAGCAGTATCGCCCGGCGTTGCTCGGGCTTGTAAGGGAAATAACTATATAAGCATTTTTAGAGAGTTACTTCCCTTATAGATGCCAATTCGGGCTTTCTTAGCCATTTCTGTTTTGGTGTCTTCAAGCCATGAAGTCGTTGTTCTAAAAGAACGCTGGTCTCCTTGACAACGCTTTACGACGTTGATTTCCTTACACTCCCTTCCCTACAGCTTCACGAGGGAGGGAAGAAGGGGGAGAAGCAAACAGGTGCAGGTGTGACCATGGACGCCAACTCCGCCGCCATCGACACACGAAAAATTATGCATTAAAATGGAATAAAAAATGATGTTAAATTATTTTTAAAATCGTAGACTCATCGTAGACGCACGCTAATACTCAGACGGGCTCGATATGAATCACGACTATAAGATACCCGAATTTGGTTAAACTGCACCGCAAAATGTGGGAGTAGTTAGGAATCTAAATCGAAGGGGACAGACACTCACACAACTACAGTTTTATATATATAGATATGTAACTGAAAAAGTTTCGCTTTATAAAATTGAACCGAGGGAGGCAAGGGTTGACCAAATACTACCGCAGACCGTATGTTTAATATTCCCATAAGTTTTCATGAAAAATATTTTACTTTAAAATGTTTAATTGTAGTTGTATCATAGAAAGAGAAAAAAATGAATAAGTTTACACAAACTACCAGTTCTGTGATGTAAATGTTTTGCTGTTCCACATGTCTCACTTTGAAGATGAAATTTATGGGGGTTTTTTTTTCCCTACTATTTTTTTATGGGTCTTTTGAAGGAATCTATCAAAATCGTCGGGAATCACTCATTCTTTAGATAAACCCCAACTACTGAAGGTGAGACGGGTGGAAAGTGGAAATATTGCAGATTTCATAACTTTGGACCAAGTCACAGTTTTGATGAAAAACAAAAAAAAAATTTACTTAAATTTCTTTGCGAATTAGCAATTGCCATTTCTTGTCAAATATTTGATTAAAAGGTAAAAAAACAAAAATAAAAAAAAAAGCAACTGTGGCACTGAAAATCTACTTTAAAAAAATATATGTATTCTGTAAGCCTCTAAAATGACAAAGTGAGTTCAAGAATCAACCATTATATAAGAGATACACCTGAAGTCATGAATGAAATTCTGTACAAATTTCGAAACTAAACGGTAATATTTACGAGCTGCCAGAATCGTTCGCAGCACGCCGAGCAAAATGCCTTGCGGTATTTCGTCCGTTTTTATGTTCAAAGTTAAAATTCCGCCGAGGTTGACTTCGCTTTTTATCCTTTCGGAATGGATAAGATAAAGTACCAGTTGAGTAAACGACTTTACCCATCCTTGGAAATTGCTTGAAACCAATATATATGGACTGCACAAGAAGTATACGAATGGAAAATAAGCAAAGAGAAGAAAAAAGAAAGACGATTGAGGGTTTGGGGGAGAGGGGTTCCTTGGATCTTCTCGGTTTGAACGGCAGTTTTTTCTAACGGTGTCATATGAAATTGTCACCCATAATTATGACCCTAGTATCGATCTATTGCATTTCAATCTGTTTTAGGGTGAGGGGAAGGGTATCTTTTTTTTTCTTCACAAATGTAAATAGACCCAAACTGTTTCTTAAACGAGGAACATATTCATACGGCACAGAATGTTTTTTTTACCTCAATACACGTCACTGATTGGTTGAAATTGCAGAAATTGAAGAAAAAAAATCAACAAATATCTTACAAACCATAGAATTTTCTCAATAAAGCCAAGAGAAAAAGATGTTTTATAAACACATTCTACCAGTATACGAAGTTTAAAATTTTTTAGTTACCTAGAAATTATGTTAAAAACTGCCGTTCAAACCGAAAAGATCCCAAATATTTTTACATCTGTCTAACTTTGGAGGCAAAATGTATTCCATTTGTGGCTTTGAATGTTTTGAAAGAATCTGACCATCGAACCCATCAAAAACTATTCGTTCTGTTGGCAAATCCCGAACCATAAAGCTAAGACCGGGTGCAAATAGAAAACATTTAACAGAGAGCATAGAACTAACAAAATCCTGTGAAAACATCAATCGATATTTATGTGTTCATAAGATTCGTAAAAGCCATAAGTTACACAGTTAATAATTAATTTACATAAGCGAAAACTCACAGAAATGTTGTAACGTCTAGTCTTGTTGCATTCTTTTGTTCTTCAGATCTTGCCAAATATTTTCATGGACTTCTTTAAATGTTAATACTACTTTCTAGGTACTTTCGCACCGAAATATTAATAGCGGTTTTAATTACAGGTATATGGATATTTATGCTGTTGGAATCAGCACAAAGAATAAATACGAGGACTGTTAGATTTGTAGGCCGCCCTTCGATGTTCCAGACTTAAGTCTGCAAATCGACCACATATTATAATAATAATCCATTCTACTGGAAGCACAAGGCCTCAAATTTGCCTAACTGGTACTTGTTTAATCGATCCCAAAGTCGACCTCGGCGGAATTTGAACTCAGAACGTAGCGGCAGACGAAATACCTATTTCTTTACTACCCACAAGGGGCTAAACACAGAGAGGACAAACAAGGACAGACAAACGGATGAAGTCGATTATATCGATCCCAGTGCGTAACTGGTACTTAATTTATCGACCCCGATGAAAGGCAAAGTCGACCTCGGCGGAATTTGAACTCACAACGTAACGGCAGACGAAATGCCGCTAAGCATTTCGCCCCGGCGTGCTAACGATTCTGCTAGCTCGCCGCCTTAATAATAATAATAATCCTTTCTACTATAGGCACAGGCCTGAAATGTGTGGGGGAGAGGACTAGTCGATTACATCGACTCCAGTGTTTCACTGGTATTTAATTTATTGACCCTGAAAGGATGAAAGGCAAAGTCGACATCGGGGAATTTGAACTCAGAACGTAGCGGTAGACGAAATACTGCTAAGTATTTCGCCTGGCGTGCTAACGATTCTGCCAGCTCAACGCCTTAATAATAATAATAATAATAATAATAATAATAATAATGGCAGTAAATAGAATTTAAGTAAATGTTAAACTATTTCTAGATTTGAAAATATTTGCCATTTTATTCGGAATAAAAAAAAAAACAAAATCATGTAACAATGTAAGCAAGAAAAGAAATGTCCCAAAGTAATTTGGTTTATAAAATTCCTTGTTAGAAACCGAAGAATTTGAGAAAGAATTACTGTTTGAGTAAAGATATTCCTGGAATTAAATCTGGATTTTGGTTTTAGGGTTTCCGTATTATAAATTTTAATGTTGTTCCTCGTTAAATCGAAAGAAGTAAGTTCTTAAGAGATAAATTGTTTTAATTATCTGAAACAACAATTATTGTGTGTGTGTGGAATATTAGAGAGGAATAAATACACAAACCAGAGCCAAAGAAAAAGATGACAGCAATATATCTTGTATCTTTCGTGTATCGGATTTTCTTTTCGACCATATCATGTATCCCAAAGAGCACGAACCGGGTAGTTACGTGTCTGGCGTATGTACTCCAGCGTGGTCGTGTTGTGGCACATCAAATAAAAGTGGAAAATAATCAAACACAGAAGGAGAATCATTATAACGAAAACCAAGATCTCGGTGGCACATACCAGTGCTAACCAGACGTCAGGTCGACAGCGAATAAAGAGAATTTCGAAGGTGGGTAAAGAATTGCGCTCAGTGGCGTAACGGTACATAAATTTCCACCAACCGACTAGCAGGATAGAATGGATACGCTCTGACATAATAACCAGGGTACTGGTGAAAACTGTAGCCGACAGGATGAAGGCTGAACTGGAACTAATAATGAAACAGGCGTAGTTGCGACTTCCGATGCAATTGTTCAGCCAAATACAATGGTGGTCGAAGAGGAGGACACATTTCTGACAGATAGGGCAGTGGTAGGACGATCCACACACGTAAGTGCCGCACTTGGCGCAGTAACGAAGGTCTTCGTCGTATTTTATGGCGACTTTCAAAAGTGCTGACGATTCAACAGGTTCTCCGTCCGGCATCGAACTGCCAATGCGAGACACCGGATCGACGGGGTCGGTCAGTTTTGTGACGAAAAATGTTGTCAGAAATAGAAGGCTCATCAGACTTGCCACTATACCCAAACCAACGGTGGTTTTCGTTGGAAAGAGTGGCAAGACGGCCGAAAAGTATATGAAGAAAATCCAGATAACTGAAATCCACAGAACCGCTTGGCGGCAGTTCTTCAAACGGTGGCGGCCATGTTGTTGAATATGTCCAGTCAACAAAGTCCTCTCAGTGGGAGACGCGGAAGCATAACTGAAAGGCATTTTCAAAGATTAAAGGACGTTTTCTTTTGTCTTCGCGTTTGCCAAGGAGCACCATATAAAGGAACTAGTTTGGCTAAAGAAACCAAGCTAAATAACTGTTGGATATATCATTCCGTTGCGTCGGTTTATTGAAGGAAAGCGCAGGAGGGGGGCCAGGCGGCAACAGGCATCAGTTTACAACCAAAATCTAAGATGAAATGTGTTACTAGTTTTTAACTTGCACACAACCAGGTTGAGTCGGAAATTTGCTAGTAAAGGTGGTAACAGGTCAAAAAATAAAGAAATAGGTAACAGGTCAAAAAGGCAACACATTTCACTGTTTCGGGGGTGGGAGCCATCTGTTTAAACAATAAACAGTTTATTTTTTGAGTATTTGTATAGTGCAGAGTTCAAATCTGTCCTGAAGTCAAAGTCGTTGTTAACTCATTTTAGGACAATTAAACGTATGTGTATAAAAAACACAACTACGTTCCAATTTTAACCTTTTGTTTATTTCATTTTATTTCATTTTTTCGTTTCTGCGTGATTTGCAACAATAAACTACACAAATTCATGTTTAGGAACATATCCACGCTATCTCAGCCTCATCTCAAGGATAAACAATGATGTTGCTCGTTCTTTTTATATAATGGCCGGCTTTTGTTCCTGCAGACTTCACAACCAGGGTCTGACTGCAAGAGGGTTATTAGAGTTCCACCTCATTACATGAGTATTAATGCTGTTAAAAAAGGGGGGGGGGGTGCAGTAGAAAGCCAGCCCCACTCAATATCATGAAGACGAGAATGAGATAACCAAGAAATGTTGGTTATTGTATTTTGGAATGTTATTGTTCCAAACGAACTCTCAAGTTCTGAAACGCAAGTACGAGAAAGCCCCTAACAATCACGCGATATACACACATCGGCAGGTAGCAGTAAAATAAAATGAATATTTCACGTAATTATTTCATAATTTTCCTCTTTTTAATGATTTAATCAAGTGTGGAGATCTGTGAACCATGACGTTCCCATGCCGAGCGAGACAAGTGGGGTCAATAGGATTGAAATTTCGTGTCAACGTCCGTGGCCTGACCTCTGCACGACAGAACACCTAGGCTGAAATAGGGGTTGCTGTTCTAGAGTAGGGGTCGGCAAAGTGGTCAATATTGACCTCCTGTCTCACCTCTTATGCTCCCCCATCTCCTCTTGTAAATCCAAACCCAGCCACATTCTCAATTCTTGTGACCCGACCCACTTCTACTCACCTCTTATCCGGATCATTCCCACTTTAAATGTGATTAGCCATGTAGCTCCTCTACAAGAAACTGCTCTGCTCTACCTTTCTCATACTTTAATTCCTCATGCAGCATAAAGCTATATATACGTACGAACGCGCGCGCGCGCGTGTGTGTGTGTGTGTGTGTGTGTGTGTATATATATATATATATATATATATATATATATATATATATATATAAAGGCGGCGAGCTGGCAGAACCGTTAGCACGCTGGGCGAAATGCGTAGCCGTATTTCGTCTGCCATTACGTCCTGAGTTCAAATTCCGCCTAGGTCGACTTTGCCTTTCATCCTTTCGGGGTCGATAAATAAAGTACCAGTTTCGCACTGGGGTCGATGTAATCGACTTAATCCGTTTGTCTGTCCTTGTTTGTCCCCTCTGTGTTTAGCCCCTTGTGGGCAGTAAAGAAATATATATATATATATATATATATACACACACACACATATGACGGGCTTCTTTCAGATTCCACCTACACTTCTCCAAAGAGACTGAACCTGGAACCATGAGGTTGGGAAGCAAACTTCTTACCACAGAGCCACGTCTGTGCCTATATAAATATGTGTGCATGTGTGTGTGTGTGTGTGTGTGCACGCACACCCACACACACATCTTTATATCCAACGTGGATATCTTGTTAGTATGCTGAAAAGAGTCTCTCATATAGACGCATGGTGCATAAAAACACAGCCACATAAAGATTGCCATTTGGCATTAATACACCTCCCATCACACTAATAATTATTCATCATCATCATCGTTTAGCGTCCGCTTTCCATGCTAGCATGGGTTGGACGGTTCAACTGGGGTCTGGGAAGCCAGAAGGCTGCACCAGGCCTAGTCTGATCTGACAATGTTTCTACAGCTGGATGCTCTTCCTAACGCCAACCACTCCGTGAGTGTAGTGGGTGCTTTTTACGTGCCACCGGCACAGGTGCCAGACGAGGCTGGCAAACGGCCACGATCAGATGGTGCTTTTTACGTGCCACCGGCACGGGGGCCAGGCGAGGCTGGCAAACGGCCACGATCGGATGGTGCTTTTTACGTGCCACCGGCACGGGGGCCAGGCGAGGCTGGCAAACGGCCACGATCGGATGGTGCTTTTTACGTGCCACCGGCACGGGGGCCAGGCGAGGCTGGCAAACGGCCACGATCGGATGGTGCTTTTTACGTGCCACAGGCACGAAGGCCAGTCGGGGCGGCGCTGGCAACGGCCACGTTCGGATGGTTCTCTTACGCACCACCGGCACTGGTATCACAGCTACAATTTCCATTGATGTTGATCGATTTCGATTTTGATTTTGATTTTTGTTTATTGATTTTGATTATTATTTAAAAAGCTTGCTGTGATATCAGTGTCTGAAAAGATCCTGATATTCTATATATCGGTGACAGCACAATTCAGCTGGTATGTGGCCACCAGATGCCTGGCACTGAAGAGATCCAGTAGACCAAAATTATGGGATCTGATTGTTCCGGTGGCCATATCAGACGATTACCATCTGCTACGATATGTGTCTGTGCTTTTGTGCACCATGCGTCCATATGAGAATATCTTGCAAGGCTAACACTGCAGCCTTCTGCATTCGAACAAGACAGCCACATTAAGTTGGATATAATGATTACCATTTGCTAAAAATACTGCTTCTGCTGTTAATAATATATATATATATATATATATAATATATATATACACACACATATGACGGGCTTCTTTCAGATTCCACCTACACTTCTCCATAGGGACTGAACCTAGAACCATGTGGTTGGGAAGCGAACTTCTTACCACAGAGCCACGTCTGTGCCTATATAAATATGTGTGCATGTGTGTGTGTGCACGCACACCCACACACACACACACATCTTTATATCCAACGTGGATATCTTGTTAGTATGCTGAAAAGAGTCTCTCATATAGACGCATGGTGCATAAAAACACAGCCACATATCATAGCAGACGAGAAGCTGGACATAAAGATTGCCATTTGGCATTAATACACCTCCCATCACACTAATAATTATTCATCATCATCATCGTTTAGCGTCCGCTTTCCATGCTAGCATGGGTTGGATGGTTCAACTGGGGTCTGGGAAGCCAGAAGGCTGCACCAGGCCTAGTCTGATCTGACAATGTTTCTACAGCTGGATGCTCTTCCTAACGCCAACCACTCCGTGAGTGTAGTGGGTGCTTTTTACGTGCCACCGGCACAGGTGCCAGGCGAGGCTGGCAAACGGCCACGATCGGATGGTGCTTTTTACGTGCCACCGGCACGGGGGCCAGGCGAGGCTGGCAAACGGCCACGATCGGATGGTGCTTTTTACGTGCCACCGGCACGGGGGCCAGGCGAGGCTGGCAAACGGCCACGATCGGATGGTGCTTTTTACGTGCCACCGGCACGGGGGCCAGGCGAGGCTGGCAAACGGCCACGATCGGATGGTGCTTTTTACGTGCCACAGGCACGAAGGCCAGTCGGGGCGGCGCTGGCAACGGCCACGTTCGGATGGTTCTCTTACGCACCACCGGCACTGGTATCACAGCTACAATTTCCATTGATGTTGATCGATTTCGATTTTGATTTTGATTTTTGTTTATTGATTTTGATTATTATTTAAAAAGCTTGCTGTGATATCAGTGTCTGAAAAGATCCTGATATTCTATATATCGGTGACAGCACAATTCAGCTGGTATGTGGCCACCAGATGCCTGGCACTGAAGAGATCCAGTAGACCAAAATTATGGGATCTGATTGTTCCGGTGGCCATATCAGACGATTACCATCTGCTACGATATGTGTCTGTGCTTTTGTGCACCATGCGTCCATATGAGAATATCTTGCAAGGCTAACACTGCAGCCTTCTGCATTCGAACAAGACAGCCACATTAAGTTGGATATAATGATTACCATTTGCTAAAAATACTGCTTCTGCTGTTAATAATATATATATATATATATATATATAATATATATATACACACACATATGACGGGCTTCTTTCAGATTCCACCTACACTTCTCCATAGGGACTGAACCTAGAACCATGTGGTTGGGAAGCGAACTTCTTACCACAGAGCCACGTCTGTGCCTATATAAATATGTGTGCATGTGTGTGTGTGCACGCACACCCACACACACACACACATCTTTATATCCAACGTGGATATCTTGTTAGTATGCTGAAAAGAGTCTCCCATATAGACGCATGGTGCATAAAAACACAGCCACATATCATAGCAGACGAGAAGCTGGACATAAAGATTGCCATTTGGCATTAATACACCTCCCATCACACTAATAATTATTCATCATCATCATCATCGTTTAGCGTCCGCTTTCCATGCTAGCATGGTTTGGACAGTTCAAGTGGTGTCTGGGAAGCCAGAAGGCTGCACCAAACCCAGTCTGATCTGGCAATGTTTCTACGGCTGGATACTCTTCCTAACGCCAACCACTCCGTGAGTGTAGTGGGTGCTTTTTACGTGCCACCGGCACGGGGGCCAGGCGAGGCTGGCAAACGGCCACGATCGGATGGTGCTTTTTACGTGCCACAGGCACGAAGGCCAGTCGGGGCGGCGTTGGCAACGGCCACGTTCGGATGGTTCTCTTACGTACCACCGGCACTGGTATCACAGCTACAATTTCCATTGATGTTGATCGATTTCGATTTTGATTTTTGTTTATTGATTTTGATTATTATTTAAAAAGCTTGCTGTGATATCAGTGTCTGAAAAGATCCTGATATTCTATATATCGGTGACAGGACAATTCAGCTGGTATGTGGCCACCAGATGCCTTGCACTGAAGAGATCCAGTAGACCAAAATTATGGGATCTGATTGTTCCGGTGGCCATATCAGACGATTACCATCTGCTATGATATGTGTCTGTGCTTTTGTGCACCATGCGTCCATATGAGAATATCTTGCAAGGCTAACACTGCAGCCTTCTGCATTCGAACAAGACAGCCACATTAAGTTGGATATAATGATTACCATTTGCTAAAAATACTGCTTCTGCTGTTAATAATATATATATATATATATATAAAGTTAATCCAAACATGAAAACACAAAGAGAAAACACAACAACGCAAGGATGTGGAACAAGTATAGTATTATTGGACGTTCAGGAAAGAAGGAGGGTTTAATGTTTCGAGCGGAGCTCTTCGTCAGAAACATAGGAAAAGGAAAGATCCAAAGAAGGGAAGACGGAGGGAAAAAATCGCCAATGGTACGCACGCGGTCACATTTTGAATGATATATATAGTGAGAGAGAGTATTAAAAGATAGACTAGTTATTGCAAGGTATCATGTCCTAACATATTTATACAGAGGAGAGTACAAAAATATACCTCTATATTTAGCAGAAAACCAAGAGAATCCACATAATGAAAGTCCATAGTGAATTCACATTGACAGATACATAACCAGGAAATTTAGTTAATAACATCATTGACAATTTAGAGGAGAATTTGAGTAGTCCTTCATGTTGGTTCAACCTAGCTAGGTAAATAAAGATGCAGGGGATCACTTGTCAAAATGTTGAAATAAGGGAGTGGAAAAAAGCAGATAGTTCTTTACAGCTGTTTCTGAGTAAGGTGTTCTTTTGAAACAGTCAAGTGCACTGTGCCTGCATATAACATAAGGTAGTTAGGTGCAAGTTACTGTATATGTATCAGCATATGTGTACGTTATGTGAATAGCCTAACCCATCATCAGAAAAGAAACTTCACATAACTTACAGCTTGCACCATTCTATTTTAGGTATATGCAGGCACAATGCACGTAACTACTTCTGCAGGAATACAGCCAAGTATCTTTCAAATCAAACCCTACTGTTATTTTTAAAATGAAAGGCTGTTTTCAAAAATATTGACGAGAATAATCAATATCCGAAGAGTCAAGAGATGAACGTGCCTGGCACACTTTTCATCATGGATTTCTTCCATCAGAGCTGACCTGGGACCAAATAAAAAGAACTGTAATAGACAAACACCTGCTCCACAAACCAAAGTGAGAACTTCCTGTCTAGCCAAAGAAATGTGAAACAGAAAACAGATAAAGTTTCTAAAACAGCTACAAAGTTATGAATGCATAAAATACATGAGTTTTTTTAGTTCTTGTTTGTTTTTTTTTTGGTTTTTTCCAGTCATACATTCGCCAATACATTAAACTTTGTTGCTTCATTGCACCACCACAAATTAGGAAGCAACGTTGTTTTAAGAATTTGGTTGATTAATCTCTGCCACACAATATGTCGACAACAACAATTATTATGATGATGATGACGATGACGATGATGATGGTGGTGGTGATGATGATGAATATCTAGTTCATTTTATCATCATGCAGCCTCCACTCTGCATGCTGGCAAAGCCAGAGAGTTGTGCTGAGCTCCACTGTCTGTTCTGGCATGGTTCCTGTGGCTGGATGCCCTTTCTAATGTTAACCACTTTGCAGAGTGTACTAGGTGCTTTTTTTCATTGCACCAGCACCAGTGGGGTCACCAAGTAACTTGCAAGACAAGACAAAGTCCCCCACCACCACCAGTCAAGGGGCAGTAGTATTGAGGGAGGTGGCTTCGTACCAGTTGATGAAAGGCTGAAAGAATGATAGAGGTATAGAGATAGGTGTCTTGCTGTAGAAAAGATACAAGGACATCCTAGTTGGAGAAGGGAGAGAGGAGGAGACTTAGAGAGAGTGGGAGGGGAGACAGAGAGGGAGAGAGAGAGAGATAATGGTGCATATATGTATCTGGGCACTATAGATGCTTATAAGTTTCCAACAGATAAGTCATTGGCTAAGTGCATGCCTGACAACAACAAGGAGTCTGCAACTTGATACCACAAAGGATTATTGAAAAGTCTTGAGCGATCCTTCAGTTTAACATTCCAACTTATCTTATATATTACTTTACGTAAAAACAAATATATAGTCAAACCGTCCAACCAATGCCAGCATGGACAACAGACCTTAAATGATGATGATGGTGTGTATATATATATATATGATTGATTGATTGATTGATTGATTGATTCTAGTTTCAGCTTATGAGCTGTGGCCATGCTGGGGCACCGCCATTTGGTGTTGCTACTTGGTTTCACTTCATGGAGGCTTTCTAGCAACTGCTATTTGGTGCATGAGAGAGTTCGATGCAGCTGCCCTCATCTGCCCCTCCTGCCGTGAAGTTGGTTCATCTGGGACACCTGACAGGAAGAGATCCAGCTCCATTTTAAAGACATCTGTATCCACCCCATGCAGGTCTCTCAGGTTCTTCGGGAGGATATTGAAGAGCTGTGGGCCTTGGAAGCCCAGGCTATCACAGAATCTTGTCCTACATCTTGATGGCAAGTTTGGAGTCCTAGGCACCACGCAGTGGCGCCCAGTTCTGGCATTTGCGTAACTCTCGATGCCAAAGTTCAGGACACTTCCCTCCAGGATCTTCCAGATGTATATTATGGCATATCTTTCCAGCCTACGCTCCAGGGAATATAATTTTAATCTCTTGAGTCTTTCCCAGTAGCTTACATTCTGCATAGAGGCTATCTTCTTCGTGTAGCTTCGTTGGATCGCCTCAAGTTCTGTGATCAACTTGACACTGGATGGTGACCATAGCTGAGAGCAATAGTCAAAGTGGCTTAGGACAAGTGTCTTCCAGAGGACCATCATGGTTTCTTGTTCTCTTGTTCTAAAGGTTCTAAGAATCCATCCAGCCAGCCGTCTGCATTTCATTGTCAGTTTAGCAACATGTACATGAAAGGTCGCGTCATCACTCATGTGAATACCCAGGTCACGCACTGATTGTGCCTCTGGGATTGCAATCCCTCCGGGTCCAGTGTATTCATTGGGTATTGCATTCAGTTTTGCATGCTGATAGTATAAAGCTTGAAACTTTTCAGCATTGAACTGCATGCTATTCTTTTCAGCCCACTTGTATATTTCGTCCAGCTCATATTGCAGGTGCTTAGTGTCTTCAGGGTTCTGTATTGCCTGTGAAACTTTTGTATCATCTGCATAACTTGTGATCGTGGCTCTCCGCGTGGCTGAGGGCATGTCTGAGAGGGCCATTATGAACAGTAGTGGTCCCAAAACAGTGCCCTGTGGAACACCGCTCACTATTTGCGTGCTAATGGAAGTGGCCCCATTGGCTGCTACCACCTGACTTCTATTCTTCAGAAAGTCGTGAAGCCATTCTCCTAGTTTTCCAACTATGCCAAGATCACGCAGTTTGTGACATATCATTCCATGATCGACTTTATCGAAGGCCTTTGCGAAGTCGAGATATATCACTTCCACATTTGAGTGGTTGAGCAGTTGTTTCAGCACCCAGTCATAGTGCTGCAGGAGCTGAGTTAAGCAGCTTCTTCCTGGTCGGAAACCATGTTGGGTGTCGGGCAGCAAGTCATTTTCTTCAAGGAAGGTGACTAGTTTCCTTCTGACTATTCGTTCCATGACCTTGCTGATGTGTGAGGTCAGAGAGATAGGTCTGTAGTTCTTGGCCTCCACTCTGCTACCTCCTTTATGAATAGGGCATATTTTACCTTCCTTCAGTTTTCTTGGAAGTTTGCCAGCTGCAAGGAAGCTCTGAAAGAGGAACTGCAGTGGTCTTGCTAGGACTCTCTTACATACTTTTAGGAGGATTGCCGGGAATCCATCGGGGCCAATAGCTGAGTCTGTTTTCATTTCATCTATAGCCTTTATTACATCGTCTTCCTTTATATCGATGTAATTTATCGTCGCCGCCTCTGATTCTATATCTGCAGTGGTAAAGAAGTCAGTTGGATTGCTGATTTGGAAATGCCCAAGGGGTGGAGTGAAAACACTCTTGAATTGTTCATTCAGTATTTCACTTACCCTCATTGGTTTTCCTGTGAGTGTGCCATCCTTTTCAAGGAGTGGCCCTATCCTACAGTGCACCGTAGCTGTTTCTTTGGCATACCTGTAGAAAGCTCTGGGGTTAGTTTTTATGTTGTCTACAGCCCAGGCTTCTTTGTCTGCTCTTTCCTTCTCATGGGAGAGTTGCAGACAATTTTCAATTTCCAACAGTTTTATTTTCTTGTGGAAATTTGCTCTGCTTGAGAAGACATGTAAAGCTAAATAAAATCACATACAGGCAGGTCCTTTACGGCCATGCCCCACCACACACACATAATTCTGTCCTCTATCAAATTCCCCCAAAACCCATCATCCCAACACCCACCACTATTCTCCTTTACATGCCTATCCGCACACCAACCATACACCCTCCTAGTCACTCCAATTCCTCTCACCATCACTTGCTATCTCTAAACATCTTCCCTCACCCTCTTATGGAACATTCCCCTCTGGACTACTTAAAGAACCCCCACCATTACCTATGGACAAGCCCTCTCTCTCATTCCCACTTTCTTCTCCTTCCTTGTCCTCAAGTATCTCCTCAATAATATGAGGGCCCTGTCATACTCCCTCCCACAGCCAAGTGGCCATGCAAGCTCATGGATGCTGGTGCAATGAAAAAGCACCTGTGCCAATGCTACATGGAGAGTATCCATACTGGTGCTACATAAATAGCACCCAAGTCAGTGTCACACAAACAGCACCCATGAAAGTGCCACTTCTATGAAGTGGTTGGCATAAGGAAGGGCATCCAACCATAGGAACCATGCCAAATCAGACAAATGGAGCCTGGTGCAGCTCTCTGGCAGACCAGCTCCTGTTAAACCACTCAACCCATGCCAGCATGGAAAACAGATGATGATGACATATATGAAGGGGTGAGGCTGAAAAGTTCCTATCTTTGGGGAACAGAAAATACTGGAGGAGGATCAGTTAATTATGATTTTATTCAACGTATTCCCTTCTCAGATTCACACTTATTGCAGTGGTCCTTCCCTTTTTCTAAGCCCTGTAAAAGAACTTAGAAGGTTGGACCTCCAACCAGGCCTTTCACGACACCCTTAAAGCCAGGAACTTTTCAACATCCCCTTGTATACATATACGTGTGTGTGTGTGTGTGTGTATCAGTGTATGTCATCATTGTCATTTAACATCGGTTTTCCATGTTGACATGGGTTTGACAAGGACTTGTAAACTGGAGAACTGCACTAAACTCCAGTCATCTGGCTTGGTTTCTATGGCTACATGCCCTTCCAAATGCCAACTACTTTACAGAGTGTATTAGGTATTCTTTCCATGTCACTGGCACAGGTGCCTTTCACAGTCCACTGGTAGGGGTGCCTTTTACCTGTAACCCTACAATGACCCCAATTCACTTAGCTTGACAAGTTTTCTCAAGCACAGTAAATCACCAAAGCTCTCAGTCACTTGTAATTGCCTCTGTGAGGCTAAACAATCAAAGACCATACTTCACCACCTCATCCCAAATCTTCCTGGATCTCCCCTTCTACAAGTTCCCTTTATAGTTAGAGATCAGCACTTTTTTACACATCTGTCCTCGTCCAAACACATCACATGACCAGCATAATCCCCTTAACCCTTTCGTTACTGTATTTATTTTGAGATGCTCTGTGTTTCAGTTATTTTAAATATAACAAAGAATTTAGTAAAATAACTTAGTTATCATTCAGCTAGTGTTAGGAACCTAAATTGTGACTAAGGCTTGGTGGAATATTCTAACTCAAAATTTATGAAAAGACATTTTACCACAGAGCCAGAGCCGGTTTTGGCCGGGTTAGAAACAAAAGGTTTAAACCTAATGTTTCTCTTGAAACACATTCTGTCGCACATCCAGCAAAGCATGCTAGTTTCATTCTTTTCAAGCCTTTACATATCCACAGCCCATGTTTCACTGCCATGTAGCATGGCTGTTCATAAGCAGGCATCATACAATCTGCTTTTCACTCTGAGGGTGAGGCCCTCTGTTACCAATAAAGATAGAAGCTCTCTGAACTTTGCCCACCCCATTCTTATATTCTAGCAGCTACACTCTCAGAGCACACTGCTGATTTGATCCCCTAGCTTAATGGAAGAAGCTATCTAATACTTCTAAGTATCCTGCTGGGCATTTGACAAAGTCTATTTTCTCCACATTCCTTGTGTTTATTGAACCTGGACATCTGCTAAACACAAAGATTATTTTCCCTTTTAATCTTCCTCTCAGATTGTTGCACCTCTCATGTGTCCATAGCTTGCACCAGATACATCTCATGGAGTTACTAGCTAAATCTTTTCTACATATCAAGCAGGGCCATCTCCCTGAAGGGATTTGTGGTTTGTCTGTTTTCCTATTTACTAAGACTTTGGTCTTTGCTAAATTAACTCTAACACCTTTAATTCCAGAACTTGTATCCACACCTGAAATCTCTTCTCTAGTTCTGGAAGTGATTCAGCTATAAGAACAAGGTAATCAGCATAGAGAAGCTCCCAAGACCAGCCAGTCTTAAATTCCTGTTATGATAAACAAAAGGGGGCTGAGAACCAATCCTTGGTGAACTCATACCTGTTCACTGAATTCAACACTATATTCATTACCTACCTTCACCTTATTGGCAGCATCCCTGTACATCTCTCACCAACTGCTCATCTATCCCTTGCTTACACATTGACCACCAGATAAGGGAGCTGGGGACCCTGTCAAAGGCTTTCTCCATACAGACAAAGGCCAAGTACAAAGGTTTTTTTTTTTTTGGTTAAATACTTCTCCTTACTTGGAAATGTGTGTGGGTTGGTAATTGGAAAAGCAAGCATTTCCCTCATACAAACGGTGTCATCGGTTTCCCAACCTCCATGAAAATATGTCTCACCATGGGAAAAGTATTACTTTGCTAGGAAACAGGTAAGGGTTGACAACCCGAAGGCGTCAGGCCGTAGAAAATGTTCCACAGTGAATTGTCAGAACCATTCAAGCATGGAAAATGGCTATTAAAACGTTGATGATACGTGTGCATTTAAGGGATCACTGACCAAAAAGATATTATTTAAGAAGTCGGTGCCTTTTAACTTTAGAGAATCTTTAAAAGTAAAACAATTGTGATAAGTAGCTTGCTTACCGACCACATGGTTCAGGGTTCAGTCCCACTACGTGGCACCTTGGGCAAGTGTCTTCTACTATAGCATCGGGTCGACCAAAGCCTTGTGAGTGGATTTGGTAGGCGGAAACTAAAAGAAACCCGTCGTATATATGTATATGTATGCATGTTTGTGTGTCTGCGTTTGTCCTCCCCAACATCGCTTGACAACCGATGCTGGTGTGTTTACGTCCCCGTAACTTAGCGGTTCGGCAAAAGAGACCGATAGAATAAGTACTAGGCTTACAAAGAATAAGTCCTGGGGTCGATTTGCTCGACTGAAGGTGGTGCTCTAGCATGGCCACAGTCAAATGACTGAAACAAGTAAAAAAAGAGAGTATAATAACACTGAATGAGTGTCCTTATCTTAGTTGTTACCGACACGATGTCTTTGGTTGTTCCGCTTATGTGTTCAATAACGTTCCCAAAACTTTGATCCACGGAGGCGACTATTGCCATTTTGTTGTCCATAACAGAATATTGCTCCTATTAGTTACTCTTCTAGTTTGGGTGTTGCTTGCTCGTTCTGCTTTTACCTAAATATATACTGATTCACCCAAGAATTGAACTCGAGACTACTACCTAAACAACTACGATAAACAGTTCATCAACGCTTATATCCGCCATCCCAATGTCCATCCCCGTCTCTCTAAATTTTTTATATCCTTGAGGAATTCATTTATTCTTGCATCAAATTTATGATCTTGTATGAAATTTTCATTTCGAACGCATTCACCTTTCTATTTCCTGCAAATTCTATCCTCGGCCTGTCTTCATTACTCCATCAGTTGTTTCGTCCCACAAGAAATATTCTTGAAGTGGGTCGTTCTTCGAAATACTTATTCTTGCATTTATTTTCTAGGATCTTTTGCCTTAAATACTTATTCAGTACTAACACATCGAGAATAATTTTACTATGACACCCGTCTTGAGATAAGAATAACAGTAACAATTTACCGGCGAAGGGTACAGAATAGGGAAGCAACAATGTAAATAATTGAATTTGGGGGTCACAAAATTATTTCACCGAAAAAAACAACCACCCAATTCCTTGAGGTAAGTGGTAGCTATTCCGAAAGTCTGTCGATCAGAGAAGACAGCAGTCTCGTGAAACGGGTGGAAGAGTAACAATTTACCCTGTATCGAAATATTTTTAATGTCAAAAAATGTTAATGTGAATAAACAAAGAGGCGGAAAGAGAGGAGAAAATTTGTTGCAACTAACAGAGCGTGTCCAGTGTCAATGAAAGAGACGGCGGTAACAACAAATGAAGGAGATATTATTGATATGGGAATGGTGTTTCACTTTCAGGGGGATCCCCGAAATGATAATAAAAAGAGAGAGAGAGAAACACCTACAGCTGAATTGGACAAAGTCTGTGAGTACGGAAGATGAGAGAAGAAAAATAGCAGCTAAATGGGGGGAAATGGAATAAGAGAAACCTAT
Source organism: Octopus sinensis (assembly GCF_006345805.1). Taxonomy (NCBI): domain Eukaryota; kingdom Metazoa; phylum Mollusca; class Cephalopoda; order Octopoda; family Octopodidae; genus Octopus; species Octopus sinensis. Next base: position 17,226,571 of record NC_043010.1, read on the forward strand.
ATCAAGGAAACTGAGTGGCGATCGACTTGCAGAATAGATGAAGCAAAAATTAACTTTAAAACAAGACACTTGGTTCTTGACATCATTCCAACAGGCGCACATGGATTGATGGATGTGCAGACATAAAAAATATGTCAATAGTTTAATAGTGAGGTCATAATATTATTTACCTTTCCGTCCGTACTTGATCCATTCAGAAATATGATGATCCTTTTCATGTTTCTACACCAGTTTGTTTTATCATTGAAACGTCGATGAATAATTGAACATTGTCAGTTTGTGTCTCTTTTCGATTTTTTGCTCCGCTTCTGTCTCTAACATATTTTCACAGTAAACATGTGTGTATATCTATTGTATTCCTCTGCGTGGATTTGTGTCTTTTACTTCATTTTAAATACTTCCTCTTTCTATAGAAGTCCATTACTATACCAATTACATCTATTTAAATATATATATATCTTTATACATAAATATGTGTGTTGTGTTTGATGGTTTATAAAGAAAGGAAGACATGAAGAGTTCCAGGCTCGGCCAGCTGAAGGTCGCTCCTCACCTTGCTAGTATTAACTTCATAAAGGCTATCACACATACATAAAAAAAAAACCAGCATACATACACACACATATATACACACACATACATTCATATATATATATATATATATATATATATATATATATATATATATATATATATACACACACACACACACACACACACACACACATATATATATATATATATATATATATATATATATATATATATATATATATATATGTTTCTTTTGGAATTTTGTTTTATGAATGTTATTGTTTCGCCTTTGTTTTATCAGATAAAAGAATATAAGTATATACAATTTCGAATAGACACTTTTATTCTTGTTTAGATACTAATAAATAAATGTATAAATTTATATGAATGAATGAATGAAAACATTTTTAAGTAAACATTACGAGATGTTTTTTTCTAATGACGTAAGGGATAAACGGTGTCGCCGGTGGGTGCCACCTCCCACCGATCTTGTCAAACGTCAAAACTATTTACTTCTGACATCTTCCACCATATTTTCACAGTATGTGTATACTCTTTTTAATACAATATCGGTAGTGCTCTATTTTCAGATTAGATTAAAATTAAATTTGCTTGTCATGAACTTTCTATTTACATCCATTTTCCCTGTACCATTATAAAATTAATGGCAATTTTGTTGTGTGTAAATACGTAGACCAAAGGAGCGCACTAATTATGGAAACGTAATTGCTACAGAACACCTGACCACTTACGGCGAGACGAACCCTAACTCGAGGATGGTGTTTAGAGGCTGAGATGCCATATACTCTACCTAGCATACGTCATATATCTTGCTGGCCATCACCTTACAGCTGTTCAATCCTCTGAACACCACCACACCATGTTGCTCACTTCGCCTTCATTCCTCCCCTTGGCCTGTGTGTAAGAGGCAGGATTGGACCATCTTCATGCTTTTGTCCTTCCTTCTTTCCAGTGCATCTCTCTTACCCTCTTTGTCTACCTCTACCCCAGGTCGTTACACTATCTCACTCCTTTAGGGGCCACTTCTATTGCCATCCATCACCTAATCTTTATCTTATCCTTTCGGTCACACTTTCATCACAGTTACGCTTTGTCAGTCATGCATACTGATGTTGCAAATTGAATGGAGCCCACTGTCTTCATTTGTTGCCAGCCTATGCATGTCCTCCGCAGTCAGAGTTCATGTCTCACTACCATGTAAGAAAGCTCTTCTCACACAAGCATCATACAACCTACCTTTCACTCTCAGCATCCACCACTGTTACTAATTTCTCTCTGAGCATCCACCACAGTTACTAATTTGTCCACCTAAATAGCAGAAACTATCTACAAGAGAGCCTCTTGGGCATTTTAGAGAGTTTAAGTCCCTCATGCTCTTAGTACTTCCTGTTCCTGCTACACTCAAAAGCAATTATCTGATGACCTTCCCATGATTCCACTGCATCTCTTACGCACCCATAGGTTACACTTGATGCAGCAAATGGAATTACATCTCACTCCTTTCCTACATATTGAACAGGGCAATTTACCAACCAAAACGAGAATCTTATCTCTTTTCTCGCTAACAACAACTTTAGTCTTAGCTAAGTTAACTTTAAGGCCCTTTGATTTCAGGTTTTGCTTCCAAACCTGAAACTTCTTCACCAATTCTGCTCCAGATTCTGCAATAAAAGCAAAATCATCAGTATATAGTAGTTCCCATCAGCATCCAGTTTTCAATTCCTCTGTTATGGCCTGGAGAACTGTGATGAATAAGAAGGGGACTAACAACTGATCCCTCATGTGCTCCAATTTGTATGTTAAATTCATCACTGTACATGGCTTGGACAGCTTCAACAAGCCAGTCCTCTACTCCTAATTTCCTTAGAGACCACCAAATAAAGGAGTGGGGAAACCCTGTTGAAAGCTTCTCCAGGTCGAACAAAGTTAAGTACAATGGCTTACTTTTGGCCAAATACTTTTTTTGTAACTGTCTCGCTAAGAAGATAATATCTGTAGTACTTCTCCCAGGAACAAAACCAAACTTCGTCTCATCTACTTTAATTCTATGGACGCATAAGAGGTGCAGAAATATCAAAGGATAGCTAACTGGGAAGATAGTTTTTGTGTGTGGCAAATGCTCAGGAGCAATGAACACTGAAAATGTACAGAAAACAGCTTCTGTCACATGCCAGGGGGAAAAACTAGAGGCAATTGATAGCTTCTCTTACCTAGGTGACCAAGTCAGTAACAGGGTGGATGCTCTGAGAGTGTAGCTGCTAGAATAAGAATAGCCTGGGCAAAGTTCAGAAAGCTCCTACCTCTGCCAAAGACAAAGGGCCTCTCGCTCAGAGAGAAAGCTGGACTGTATGACGCATGTGTTTGAACAGCCATGCTACATGGCAGTGAAACATGGGCCATGACTTCTGAGGACATGCATAAGCTTGCAAGAAATGAAGCCAGTATTCTCCACTGGATATGTCATGTCAGTGTGCATGCATGACAGTGTAAGCACCCTGAGAGAAAAACTGGACATAAGAAGCATCAGATGTCGTGTGTAAGAGAGATGACTTTGCTTGTATGGTCATGTGTTGCATATGGATGAGGACAGCTGCATGAAAAAGTGTCACACCCTAGCAGTAGAGGGAACCTGTGGGAGAAGTAGACCCAGAAAGACCTGGGATAAGGTGGTGAAGCACAACATTCAAATGCTGGGCCTCATGGAGGCGATGATGAGTGACTAAGTCCTTTAGAGATATGGTGTGCCTGAGAAGACCCAGCAAGCCAAATGTGACAGTAACCGTAGCATATGCTATTGTGTTGGCTGATGCCTGTACTACCTGACTGGCACCCTTGCCAGTGGCACGTGAAAAGCACCATTTGAATGTGGTCGATGCCAGTACCAGTGGCATGTAAAAAGCAACATTCAAGCATGGTTGATGCCAGTACCACCTGACTGGCCCTCATGCTGGTAGCACATAAAAAGCACCCACTACACTCTCAGAGCGGTTGGCATTAGAAAGGACATCCAGCTGTAGAAACCTTGCTAGATCAGATTGGAGCCTGGTGCAGCCTTCTAGCTTGCCAGCTCTGGTCAAACCATCCAACCCATGCCAGCATGGAAAGCAGATGTTAAACGACGACAATGATGATGAAGAAGATGATGAGATATAATTCAATAATTCTATTAGTTGAGAAATAACTCTCCCTGTAATATATATATATATATATATATATATATATAGGGAAAGTTTACGGAAAAAACAAAAGACGAAGACAGGTGGTGTACAAAACAAACAGATGTATTAGTTTAACATTCAGGAATAGAAAAAGTCTTTTACATTTCGAGCCTATGCACTTCTACAGAAAGGGACACAGAAAAACAAGGAGAGAAAAAAATGTGTGTAGTGGCTAACGATTAATCATGGCGACTATATATATATATATATATAAAATTAGAAAAAAAAAAAATTATATCAATTCAAAATGAACAATTAAATCACACCATCCAGAAAATTACATATAATAGAAATATTAACATTAAAATAACAATAAAATGTCAAAGATTAAGTAAATTGCAAAAAACTATAATAATAATAACTTTTATAAATTGTAGAATAACATCACGTGTTTCGTGGCTATATTTCTATTATATGTAATTTTCTGGATGGTGTAATTTAATTGTTCCTTTTGAATTGATAAAAGGTGGGTTTTTTTAATTTTTTATATATATATTATATTGTGTGAAATTTGATTTAGTACTTCTAAATTGAATTTTTTTTCCTTGTAAGTTTTGGATTTTATTCCCTCAAATATTAATAATTATATATATATATATAATATATATAGGGGTATGAAAGGTATTAGTGTCAGGAAGACCCAAAGGCTATCGGGTAAATGCTAAGTAAGTGCTATGGATAGACCATGGTTAAGCTCCAGGCTCGATAATGATACAAGTGAGGAGTCCAACGTGGGTCATGTATTAGTTTGAAGTGTGGAGGTGTAGGGTGGTGTGGTTCAGTTCAGTCGTCCACTTGTAATTTCCCCATAAGTTTGCAGTGGTTGGTTGCTGTTGATGTCATTTAGGGCAGATGTTGGTGCCCTTTTGTAGGATCTGTAGAGTTCCTTCTTCATGAAATTATTGTATTCCTCGATGGTAATGGAATATGTATTTCCTGTTTTATCCAAGAAGACGTGTAATTTAGGGGATGCAACGATTTGTTTTATGGTGTGTGAAAGTTTTTTTTTTTTTTAAATATTTGGAGATTTTAATGTTTCTAATCAAATGAAACACATCTGCTTCGAATTTTTCCAGATGGGGGTTGTGGGGAGGATGTTTATATGATTTGAGGTTATAGGTGTTAATATTATTGTCGTGGAAGAAAGCTTTCCATCACATTCTTCGGATGAGGTCCTTAGTTTTAGTGAGGAGGAGTAAGAGGAAAGTCTTTTGTAAAGGAATAGGTATATCCTTAAGAGAAATGCCAAGGAATTGTTTATCCATTACGGAAGCATTACCTGAGATAAGTGCTTATAATAACGAGAAACCAAGGGTATGAAAGGTATTGGTGTCGGGACTCTTGCAAATAGTACAATTAACAACAATACTAGTAATAATTACTAATAGCTTGTACCTTTCTACCCCATTCTCTAACCTCTCCTTTGATAATATTACCTTCTCCATTCCTGAAAACAATCTCCAAAATACACACATTTATAACTGCCGTCCTGGGGCCCTCTGCCCTTAAAAACCCATTGTAGATCCCAACCAATGAAGGAACACACACCTTGGGCAGACTCATGTGTGTGAGACCTTAATTTGCCTTCACATAGCTGTGTGGTATCGTTATCTTCACTGGGAAGGCGGTGAGCTGGCAGAAACGTTAGCATGCCGGGCGTAATGCATAGCCGCATTTCGTCTGCCGTTACGTTGTGAGTTCAAATTCCGCCGAGGTTGACTTTGTCTTTCATCCTTTCAGGGTCGATAAATTAAGTACCAGTTATGCACTGGGGTCGATGTAATTGACTTAATCCCTTTGTCTCTCCCCTCTATGTTTAGCCCCTTGTGGGCAATAAAGATATATATCTTCTCTGGGGTTATCAGGTCAGACATTTGTTTTTCACCGCAATGCCCGCGTTATAGAACATGTTCAACCACTGTGAAAAATAGGGAGATTGTAGCAAAATCCTTACAAACTTTGCAGCTTATAGACTGAATAATAGGTATGAATATATACTAATAACGATGAGCAACTTTGCATGAATTGAGTTGAATAAAGAGAAAAAAGTTAAAGGCAAAAATGCTTGAAAAGTTTTAGTCGTTGCTTCACATCTTTACCACAATTGAACAAATATAAGCTCTTACTGTGCTTAATGCTTGGGGAAATTTTATTGAATTTAAACCTGAGACACTCCTTTGGTATTCCTGAGTCTCTCTTTTACTTGTTTCAGTCATGTGACTGTGGCCATGCTGGAGCACTGCCTTTAGTCGATCAAATCGACCCCAGGACTTATTCTTTGTAAGCCCAGTACTTATTCTATCGGTCTCTTTTTTTTTTGCCAAACCGCTAAGTTACGGGGACGTAAACACACCAGCATCGGTTGTCAAGCGATGTTGGGGGGACAAACACAGACACACAAACACGCACACACACACACACACATATATATATATATATATATATATACGACGGGCTTCTTTCAGTTTTCATCTACCAAATCCACTCACAAGTCTTTGGTCGGCCCGAGGCTATAGTAGAAGACACTTACCCAAGGTGCCACGCAGTTGGACTGAACCCGGAACCATGTGGTTCATAAGCAAGTTACTTACCACACAGCCACTCCTACGCCTTGGAGTCGTTTGCTTCCAAGAATATCTACATGGACAAATTGTTTACAGCAGTAATGCCAGATATAAGGTTCATTAGTAAATTTTCAGTTGAAAAATAGGGCTTTGTGCAAAGAAATGGTATACAATGCTTCAAAGATATTGTTTCATCATGGAATATGGAAGACATTCACATTAGCAGTTTAGCTGTGGCACAAAGGCCATTATTGATGGAAAATGTGCCGATAATTGTTCCAAAAAGCATGTTTTTTTGGCCATTTTCCATTGACAAATAGGGTTTTGTGCATCACAAATGCACTCATAACACTCCTTGTACACTGCTGCATTTTTTGACACCGAAAACATTAAAATTGGCAACAGAGATTAGAAGTGAATCAAAATATTGCATGAAAATGACCTCAAAATTGTACAACCTGATCTTGTTTTCACACTTATTTTTGTCGTAAAAAAGAGTTATTGTGCAAAAAAATACTTCATTTGGTAGCTGAAAGATTATTGAATGTTTTGATATTCCATACGTCAAAATTGGCAACTCTGTTTTCAAATCCATAAGGAACATACACATCACACACACACACACACACACAAACTCTGTTTTATATATATATATATATTTTATTCTTTTATTTGTTTCAGTCATCTTGACTGTGGTCATGCTGAAGCACGCCTTTAGTCGAACAAACCGACTCCAGGACTTATTCTTTGTAAGCCAAGTACTTATTCCATCGGTCTCTTAGCAGAGCCGCTAAGTTACAGAGACGTAAATACACCAACATCAGTTGTCAAGTGATGGTGGTGGGGGACAAATACACACACAAACACGCATATATGACAGGCTTCTTTCAGTTTCCGTCTACCAAATCTACTTACAAGGCTTTGGTCAGCCCAAGGCTATAGTAGGACACACTTGCCCAAGTTTCATGGAGTGGGACTGAACTCAGAACCATGTGGTTAGTAAGCAAGCTACTTACCACACACCCACTCCTGCACCACATTTATATATATGTGCAGATGTTAAATGATGAGGAGGAGGAGAATATATATATATATATATATATACACACATTTAAATATATATACATATATATATGTATACATAAATATATGTATATATATATATATATATATATACATTTATATCATCATCATCATCATCGTTTAATGTTGATGATGATGAATATATATATATATATATATATTTGACGTCTATGTTTAGCATATTAGGTGTCCACTTTAGTGGTCATTCTTCTCAATTTTGTATATATATATATATATCACCGTTACCGACCAGGCTATCAGATGTTGCTACACATCGATGGTCACGATGCGCTTCGCATTGTTTTAGCCTTCAAATGACGCCACCCTGCTGGCTAAGCGAGCAGGCCATATATATATATATATATATATATATATATATATATATAGTCAATCCAAACAAGAACAAGCAAGAAAAAATAACAACACGAGGATGTGGAATAAGTACAGTGTTATTGGACGCTTAGGAAAGGAAAGAAAAAAAGAGGATTTCATGTTTCGAGCAGAGCTCTTCATCAGAAATATAGAAAAAGTCCAAAGGGAAGACGGAGAAAGAAAATTGCCAATGATACACACGCGGTCACATATTGAAATGACCAGAAGGGAATGGTTTAAGAAAATTTTTTATAAGACAGGAGAGTGCAAGAGAAGGCAGTATGTGTGGGCATGTGCATGCGCACAGGTCTGTGTGTGTGTGTGCAATGATAGCATGTGTATGTGTGTGGTTGTAGCTGTTTATGCATGTGTGTTGTTGGACTTTGAATCGCTTAATGTCGTAGGAAGAATTTATAGTAAGAATAATGGTAGAAGTGGCTGTCTGTTGTGTGTCTCCCTTAATGCATATGTATATAGATAGATAGATAGATAGACAAATAGATAGATAGATACATACATACATAGATATTGTCAGTAGTCATATAATCTACTAAAAGAAGCACACTCTGAAGTATTAGAGCAGTGATATATTTTTTAAAGGGAGTTAAAAGTTTCGGCCAGTCATATAAAGCACTTAGCAGTTTAGGCGACCCCTCAGACTCAAATGGCTGAAGGTGCATAACCTCTCTACAACTAGAGGAAAAATACATAATGGTCTGTTGGTTTCTAAACAATATATAAATGTCCATGATGCAGGGGGGATGGGGTTGTCCCCCTTACATTGGCTCTGGCCATGGTGATATTCAAAGGAGCTGTGGTGGGCCTATTCAACAAATGGGAAATTGCAAGTTTGTAGTAGGAAACATTTTAGATGAGAGCATTGACTGAAAACTTCTTTCCTGCAGTTTAAAAGAGTCCCCAAGTTGAGTGAATTTTTTTAAGATTCTTGCCCTCGCTGCCAAACAAAGCTTACGTCATTTGCTCCCATTTATATAAGTCCCCTGTTGTTCAAGGATTTTTCCTTTAATTATACTTAGGGTTCCTTTCTCTTTTAAGCATCATTCATAACTGGCAAGAGATGTGATGTTGCAACTTTCCAGTATCCTGAAAGTAGATTTGTGGTAGTTCAGACGTTGCTTAAATGAGTGTACGGTTGAACTGACATATTTTTGTGTCTGTGTATTGGATCTGCTACCACCCCTGATGTTTCTTTCATTAAATCTGTGTCTGATGTTGTTGTTGCTGGAATCACTGCTGGTGCTAATATTCCTGGACACAGTTCTGGTGGTTCTGTTGCTGCTGGCATAGCAGCTAATTCCTGCCGCAAAGTTGGTGTTGCTGTTGCTGCCATTGCAACTGTTAGTATTGTTGTCTCTGCTGCTTGATGTGCCGCTATCGTTGTTGTCGTTGGTGGAGGTATCGTTACTGCTGAGACTGTTACTTGGATGCCAGTGGTGGCTACCACCTCAGCCTCATACACAACTTCCTTGGCTTCACTTCAACCCCGTCTACCCCCCCACCACCACCACCAATGGTCATTGCATACCCTACATGAGCATCCTGCCTTTGGTCATGGCTTAGGGGTACTCACTAAAATTTTCTTAATGTTGGTGTGCAACTGAGGAATACCCTTAAGTTATGCTTATTAAACAAATGTCCATATCTATGTGACTGTGCGAAGTGTCTGTCTCAATCCAAGGAATGTTCTTCCTACACAGGTTTTTAACATTGAGAGAAAAGGGTGGGACAAACTAAACATTACACTGATGCTTCTTTTTGCAAGCACTATGGCTCAACATATAGGAGATGTGGTCCTTAAATCCACTGGACACCAGAGCCACAGTTTTGAAAACTCTTGACTTGAGGACAGGTTTGAGATTCTCTAGCTGTTATCCTTCACTAGGTTCCTGAACACAATAGACTGGTGGCAGGAGGCTGTGTTAAAGTAGGACATCCTCTTGTCTGGTTTCTCTATTGGCAAGAAATCTTGAAATAAAACTGAACAATGACATACATACATACATGCATGCGTGCGTACGTACATACACACGCATGTACACATACATACATATATTCATAGAAACAATACTTTCAGAGCATCCTCCACCATTGAATAGGGTGGAGGAAGTTCAGAGAGCTATTACCTCTGTTGGCAACAAAAGGACTCTCTCTCTCAGAATGAAAGGTAGACTATATGATGCTTGTGTACAAATGGCTATACTCCATGGTAGTGAGACATGGGCTCTGAATGCAGAAGACATGCATAGACTGGAGAGAAACGAAGGTAGTATGCTCCATTTGATGTGCACATGTACAGCAAAGTGCAAATGTATTGAGAGAAAAGTTGGGCATAAGAGGAATCAAATGTAGCAAGCAAGAGAGAAGACGATATTGGTTTGGACATGTGATGTGTATGAATGGGGACAGCTGCATAAAGAAGTGCTGATCACTGAAAGTGGATGGTACCCAGTAGGACATGAAATAAAGTGGTAAGGGCTGATCACAGGATGTTGGGCCTCATGGAGGAAATGACAATGAACTGAAATGTTTGGCAACATGAGATTCCTGAGAAGACCCACCTGCATCAGTGAAACTGAGTTCTAGAAGCACTGTGTGTACCACCCACACTTAGCAAGAAAACTTCTCACACACCCTACCACAAAAAACCAAACTGCATCTCTTCTCTTCCTCGCATTTCCACTTCATGCACTATGCTTACCCCACTCTCCTCAATCCTGTCCTCTTCACTCTGTTTCACTGTATCATTGATACCTGCTAGCCCCGATCTGTGTGTCCCACCTACACACTCTGTCTCACTGTATCAATGATATCTGCTAGCCCCTAACCTGTATGCTCTACCCACACGTAACAAGGAAACTTTTCACACACCCTACCCCAACAAACCAATCTACATCTCTTCTCTACTTCACATTTCCTCCTTCTTACATATGCCTACCTCTCACTCCCCAATCCTGTCTTCATGGCTCTGTTTCTCTGTATCATTCTCTGTATCCATCTATATACACCCAGGTTTTCACCACTCCACACTCTCCAATCATGCTTCTTACACAATATCCTGCCACTTATATTATGACATTTGAACCTCAAGGGTATGCTCTGGCTCTTTCCACCTTCTATATCTCTCTCTCTTCCTTTACTCAATCACACCATTTATATTCTGATCCCCCGTTCCTTGTGAGTATGCCTGGCACTTTTCCACCATCTCTATCCTGCTGTATCCCACTCTCTCTCTCTCACTCTTTCTCTTGAACTTCCCTCAGGTTGGGTAACCATGTATCTTTTTTGCAGCAGCACACTTGTTTCTGTCCTGAATCCTGATCTTTCTCTCTCTCTTGCTGGGTAACCTGGTACCTCCTCTGTAGCAAGATACCTGTATCTGTCTCTCTATCTCACTACAACCTTTCATCATCCGACCCAAGATCAACTCTTCCAATGTCCCCTCCTCTCTCAAAAGATTTTTGTCTTGCAAGGTACTTGGTGACCTTGTCAGTGCAGGTGCCACTTAAAAAGCATCCAGTCACACTGTAGAGTGGTTGGCGTTTGGAAGGGCATCCAGCTGTAAAAACCTTGCCAAAACTGACCTCGCATGTACTTGGGCCATGTAAAAAGCACTAAGTCCACTCTGCCAAATGGTTGGTGTTAGAAAGGGTATCTAGCTGCAAAAAATCCTGCCAAAACAGTTACAGGTGTCTGGTGCAGGTTTCTGGCTGATCAGCTCCTGTCAAACCGTCCCAACCATGCCAGCTTGAAAGGCGGACGTTAAACGACGACGATGATGATACATCCATACATTTAAAATATAGAATGTATGAATGATTTAGGTTGAACTGCACTCGCATCAGTTATCCGAGTTTTCGATGCTAGCTTCAGTAATAAGGCGACAAGCTGACATGATTGTTAACGAGGGAAATGCTTAGCGGCATTTTGACTGTCTTTGCGTTTTGAGTTGAAATTCTAGTGAGGACAGCTTTGCCTTTTCACTTGTCGGGGATCAATAAAATAAGTACAAGTTAAAATAAGCACAGGAGTCGCAGTAATCGACTTAAACGAAATTGTTGGCCTTTGAAACCAATATTAACTCTAATATCAGGCGGCAAGCTGACAGAATTGTTTGTATGACGGGCAAAATGCTTAACAGTCTTTTACGTCTTGAGTGCAAATTCTGCTGAGATTGACTTTGCCTTTCATCCTTTCGAGGTTGATAAAATAAGTACCAGTTGTGCATTGAGATCGATGTAACCGACTTACCCACCTCCTCTGAAATTGCTGGCCTTTTGCCAGCATTTGAAACCAATATTAACTCTAATATCAGGCGGCAAGCTGACAGAATTGTTTGTATGACGGGCAAAATGCTTAACAGTCTTTTACGTCTTGAGTGCAAATTCTGCTGAGATTGACTTTGCCTTTCATCCTTTCGAGGTTGATAAAATAAGTACCAGTTGTGCATTGAAATCGATGTAACCGACTTACCCACCTCCTCTGAAATTGCTGGCCTTTTGCCAGCATTTGAAACCAATATTAATCCAATAAGAATAGTTTCTTTGAATAATGTTGAAGCCACTTCCTTCCCAGGAGAAGAAGTAAAGAGTTTATGTTATATGTGAAAAAACTATTTATTATAGACTCATGGAAGTTTTTCGTGCTGAACTTAACGTTACTGTTCGGATCAGCGGAATCTTTTAATATTGGATACGATGATAAGTATTACACCGCTTCCAGTTAGACGTAATTAGGTGTTGACAAGAAAATTGGAACTTAAAATCCGATGTTTTACGGTTTCGTGTTGAGGAACGACTCACTTATCCTAAGACCAACTCTTCGACGAAACAAGTCCTCCAACTGACAATTTTTATCTGCTATTTTTTAAATCTTAATCCTTTTCTTTTTTTTTTTTTTAATCGACGTCTTTCCCTGTGGATAAGTTTCAAGCCGGACGTTCGTTCGTTCACATTTCTTGGATATTTTTTTTAATTGTGTGTGTTCCTTTCTTCATGTCTCTAATTATTCCATCTGAAGTGTTGCCAGAGGACAGACATCGTACTTACACGGACTATTATTATTATTCATTGCTATTTACGTCTAAAAAGAAAAAGATTTCCCTGGAAGTCGACGACGGCTCACGTCGTGATCGCTACCTTTTCTCCGCAAGCATCTACTCTCTGATGTATTATTTACTGGGCTGTGCTGGTAAGTCCGATACCTGAATATCGAGCCTACAACATTATCACTAAAAACAGTATCAAGACGAACAGTGCCAACAGTGTTAATAACAACAACAGCCACTACATTTAGCTTTTCTCCTTTCCTTCTTGTCAAAAATATAGTACAACCCTGCCGTCCACTTAACGTCTCGAAATATTTACGTCTATCGTCATTCCATTTATACTCCCAAGTTGTTTCTCTCAACTAAATTTGTGATATATTATAAATATAACTATAAATATTTATAAAATTATTTAATCTTTCTTTTGTTTATATTCTTCCCAAGTAATCTTTGGCTGCCCCCACCCAGTTCCCATTATATGTATTTATATATGTGTATATATCGGAAAAGACATTGCATTTTGACACCGAATTAAAGAAATTCCATCTAAGCATAGAAACAAAAACAAACAACTGACATTGTCTACTCAAGCTTTACTGCTATATTTTCAATCCAATCTTAGTTTTGTCCCACTGACTAAAACTTGTACGCAATACACACACACACACACACATAAACAAACGTCTGGAATAATTTATTTTGTTTTGTCTAACGACCAACAACAAACAGTATCAACTTCGTGACATTATTTTTGAAGGTACCAACCAGATAATATTCTCTCAACCCACATTTCTTGTGGCATTTACTTTCTTCCCCCTTTTTTTTTTTTGTGCGTATTATTAATAATTTTCTTTATCAACCAATTTGTTGCGTTAGTTCGGTATAAACTGTTGTGCTACCAGAAGTGAACCGTTTCTTTTTTTTTTTTTTTTTTCCTGTAAGTCTGGTGAATTTTTTATAAAGAAATATTTTGTAACTAACAGTGGAACATTTTTTTCCCCTTCTTTTAAAGAACTCTTTCCTCTTCAACTTGGACGAATCTTCTAACCAATATCCGCCATCATCGCTGACACCTGCAGCTAACCTACTTTATCCCAACAATAATAGACCCGACCAAACTTCCCAGAATTTTCTATCTGTTAACAGTTTTATATTAAACCTGCCGTCTTAATTACCATACCACACTAATTTGTATCGGCCTCACTTCCACTTTCTTCGTTCTTTACTCCGACAGGCCACCCCATAGACATTGGCGGATTCGGGATCCGATGTGCGAGACCGATTTTTACCAAATTCCCAAGGATATCAACGAGGTTATCTACCCACAAGTGAATGACACGGGTGGCCAGTACGATATAAGAATGCCCTCCGTTGCACAAGCCGATTACAGCATTCGCGACGTCTGGCAGTCTAATTTGGAGCAGGAATTCCGCACCATTCGCCAAGTTGTACAATCCTATAAATATGTTGCTATGGATACCGAGTTTCCCGGGGTGGTGGCTCGTCCCATCGGCGAATTTCGCAGCAATGCCGACTACCACTACCAGCAGCTGCGATGTAATGTCGATTTGCTCAAAATAATTCAAGTCGGTATGACGTTTCTGAATGATTACGGCCAGACACCTGCACCAATTTCAACTTGGCAGTTCAACTTTAAGTTCAATCTTACTGTGGACATGTACGCCCAGGAATCTATTGACCTGCTCACTAACTCAGGAATTCAGTTCAAGAAACACGAAGAGGAAGGTATCAATACGGATGATTTTGCCGAACTGCTAATGACTTCTGGCGTTGTGTTGACCGACCAAGTGAAGTGGCTGTCATTCCATAGCGGTTATGACTTTGGTTACATGCTAAAAATATTAACTAACACCAATTTACCAGCCGAAGAAGCAGACTTTTTTGAGCTTTTGCGAATCTACTTCCCGAACATTTACGACGTGAAGTACCTGATGAAAAGTTGCAAAAACCTCAAAGGTGGCCTACAGGAAGTGGCCCAACAACTAGAGATTCCTCGAGTGGGGCCTCAGCACCAAGCGGGCAGCGACAGCTTGCTGACCGGAGCGGCTTTTTTCAATATGCGGGAAATGTTTTTCGAGGACAATATTGACGATGCTAAGTACTGTGGTCATCTCTATGGACTTGGGAATAATTATGTAATGAACGGAAGTGGTAGCGGCGGTGGCGGCGCCAGTAGCAATAACGGCAGCAGTAGCAGCAACATTAATTCTAGCAATGGTAATAGTAACAGCAACAACAACATCAGCAACAACGGTGGCAGCAGCAGCTTTGAGAACCACATTTCTCCACTTAGCTCTGCAGTGTCTACCAACAACGGTGATTCCTCCAGTAGTCAAAACAGTTCTTCCTAAGGTGTGCCCACCCCAATTTACAATTGCTGTATACCTTTCTCTTCCTCTCTACTTTATCTTCCTGGAGCCTTAACAACACCAAATTATCATAATCCTGAGTTAAACCTGGTTAAAACGTATATATCCACCAGGTTCATCATAGCACTTGTCTTTCAAACCCTTCCAGACTTTTACAAAATTTTTTATTTATTTTTATTACTTTTAGGGCGATGGCATCATTGTAGCAAATGGTAGGGGCTGAACTAAATACTTAATACTGTTCAGTTATGTCTTTACATTTCGAGTTCAAATCCCACCAGAGTCAGCTTTGCCTTTCAACCCTCACACTAAGGTCAATAAAATTAGAACCAGCAATATACTGGGATCATTTATATTGACCCTAACCCCTTCCCTACAAATTTTTGGCTTTGTGCCAAAGTTAAAGAATCGTTATTAATGTTATTGCAATGGCCAGACCAAATGGCATCTGTTAGTATTTGGAGTTTTTGTTTTTGAGTTTGAATGCTGCCAACCACCTCTCTGATTCCTAGGAATCAGTCTCCCTTCTTTAATTTCCCCTAATTTTACTCCACCAAAATGTTTAAAAGAAATGATTATTGTGGCAAACATAGCATTTTGGCGAAACGAATCCAATTTTGGTTTCAAGCTACAACTGTTATAATTTAACATTTACTAATGTAACGAGGAAATGCATAAACCTCACTACATCCTATTTGTTCTTTCCCTGTTAATCTGATGTAATTATGCAAGAAATATATTTATTTGTTAATTATGAAGCACCAAGACGGGTGATGGCTTGTTGGGCCGCTTGCATCCTGCTGCAAGCAATGCTTTACATTTGCAAGCTCTAGGCTGCTTTCTAATACCTGGCTAAAGCAGTGGATGGGAAGTAGCAGACAAAATACCTTGTGGTACTTAGATATGTCCCTTTATGTTCAAATCCTGCCGAGGTTAACTTTGCCTTTCATCCTTCTGGGGATCAATAAAAAGAAAATAGCAGTCAAAAACTGGAGTTGATCTAGACAACCATTTATCCCTGCTCTCCCCACTAATGTATAACCTTGTGCCTATATTAGAAACAAGAGGGCAAGCAAGTACCACCAGGGACTTAAAGGGAGGAAGGGAAAGTTACCTGAGATAACCTGGCATCCTCTCCAGGATGAGATGTGTCACTCATTTTGCTTAACTTGCTACTAAAACTGTGAAAGGGTTATTGTTATTCCCTCATAATGACTTGGCGAGATTGCAGACTCAATAAAGTGACAGATTTTAATATCTTACAAGATTTAGTTTCGTTTTGTCTTTCATCCAGTTGTGGTTGATAAATACCAGTAATTACAAGTATCTATCCTGTTGACTGAAACTTCCTTTTTAAGACAAGCTTTTCTCCTAATAAGGAAAATTATTATTATTATTATTATTATTAATTGTTGTTATTGTGCTAGATAGCAGAATTAGTAGAGCGTCAGACCAAATGCCATACAGTATTTAGTTTTGGCCCTTTACATTCTGAGTTCAAATCCCGCCAAGGTCAACTTTGCCTTTCATCCTTTTGGGGTCGATAGAATAAAGCACCAGTAAAATACTGGGGTCAATACAATCGACTAATCCTCCCCCCACACACAAAATTTTTGGCTTTGTGCCTGAATTTGAAACCATTATTATTAATTACTATGATTTTTATTTTTATTATTATTATTATATCTGCAAATAATGATTTTGTATGATCTCCTTTGCTAATCCTGAACTCTTCAATTTTTTTTTTTCTTTCTTCTCTGAATAAAGCTTATTCTAACAAGAAACCAATAGTTTTTGTATTTTCTACAGTCACATGTTGATCATGTTTTATTTCCTCTGCTAAACTGACAGGTAGACACAAGGTGCAATCTGCTATGTTACACTATTTTGCTAGTATCTCAAATTTTCACTCTCTCCTCTTCTCTGAGTTCAAATCAGACGAGGTCATTGTTGCTTTATATCTATCTATCTATATATATATGTGTGTGTGTGTATCATCGTTTAACGTCCACCTTCCATGCTGGCATGGGTGGGACGGTTTGACAGGAGCTGGCCAGGCAGAAGCTTGCACCAGACTTCTGTGACTGTTTTGGCAGGATTTTTACAACTGGATGCCCTCCCTAACACCAACCACTCAGCAGAGTGGACTATATATGCATGTGTGTGTGTGTGTACATATATATATATATATGGGGAGAATTCACAAAAAAAAACAAAAGACGAAGACAGGTGGTGTAGACAACAAACAGATGTATTAGTATAACACTCGGGAAGTGAAAAAGTCTTTAACGTTTTGAGCCTACGCTCTTTCACAGAAAGAAACAAATATACATTTATATGTGTGTGTTTGTGTGCATAATCATCATCGTTTAACGTATGCTTTCCATGCTGGCATGGGTTGGATGGTTTGACTGAGGACTGGCAAGCCAAGAGGCTGCACCAAGCTCCAATCTGATTTCGCAGTGTTTCTACAGCTGGATGCCTTTTCTCATGCTAACCACTTTGAGAGTGTAGTGGGTGCATTTTACTTGCTACTGACATGAGAGCCAGTCAAGCAGCACTGGCATCAACCATGCTCGAACGATGCTTTTTACATGCCAGCCATGTAGCATTGGTCATGCTTGAATGGTGCTTTTTACGTGTCACTGGCACAGGAGACAGTCAGGCATCACTGGCATCGACCATGCTCAAATGGTGCTTTTATGTGCCATATATATATGTGATTGACTGTTGGCTCCAAAAGATTTTTTATTCTCTCTGTTTCTACAACTGGATGCCCTTCCTCGTGCTCCTTTCTATTGAAGAGCACAGGCTCGAAAAATATACGATTTTCTCACCTTCCTGAGCGTTAAACTAATACACCTGTTTGTTGTTTATACACTTGTCTCCGCCTTTTATTTTTCTGTAAATTTCAACTACATATATATATATGTGTGTGTGTATTTTTATATTAGTGGCACATAAAAGGCACTAGTACACTAAGGTGGTTGGCATTTAGAAACCATACCAAAATAGACAATGGAGCATGAAGAGTGTGTGTATATATATATATATACTTTTATGCATTTCAGCCCTAAAGTTGTGGCAAAGGTGGAGCATTGCCAGTGCTCTGTGTGTGCGTGTGTATATGCAATAATTCTTCACTTTACAAGGACCTACTTTATGAGACCTTGGGTTTATGAGTTTTATAATAAATATAAAAAGCTTAACTATTTTATGTGTGTGACAACATCGCAACATGTGGCAACACTAGTTCTGGCACATCTACACATGATGGGATAAAATTTCATTGCTACTATGGGAAATTATTGCTCTGCTTTGTGAGTTGTTACTTTACAAGCAATCTCCAGGAACAAATTAACTCGTATATTGAGGCATTACTGTACATATATAAAAGTGTCACATGGTCCAATCCTTTTCCAATTTGTTGTTTTTAGTTTTGCTTTTAGACTTTACATGAAACGGATCTTTTCGGTTTGAACAGCAGTTTTTAACCTAATTTCTAGGTAACTAAAAAATTTTAAACTTCGTATATTGGTAGAATGTGTTTATAAAACATCTTTTTCTCTTGGATTTATTGAGAAAATTTGATTATTTTGTAAGATATTTGTTTTTCTTCTTCAATTTCTGCAATTTCAACCAATCACTGATGTCCATTGAGGTAAACAACATTCTGTGCCGTATGAATATGTCCCTCGTTTAAGAAACAGGTTGGGTTTATTTACATTTGTGAAGAAAAAAAGATACCCTTCCCCCTAACCCTAACCCTAACCCTAAAATAGATTGAAATGCAATAGATTGATACTAGGGTCATTACGGGTGACAATTTCATATGACACCGCTAGAAAAACTGCTGTTCAAACTGAAAAGATCCCATGAAACAATAAAAGCCTTGTTTGGAAGCTTTATTAGTTGAATTTCCTTGTTTTAAGTTTGGTAAGATATTAACATGAGAAATGAGATAATATGGGGCTTCACATTAGGAACCAATTTCTTTTTGTTGGCATTTTTTCCTGTGCTCAAAGGGTTACAAATTTAGTATCTCCATCAGTTATTCAATTAAACTCAATTGCTGCCCTCCTCTGAATCCTAAAAACCTGTATTTCTTTAACTTTTTTTATTTTTTTTATTTCCATTATTAACACAGCAGTGAGCTTAGCAGAGTTGTTAAAGTGTTGAACCAAATGCCTAGTAACATTTGGCTCTTTTACTTGTTTCAGTCATTAAACTGCGGCTATGCAGGGGCACCACCTTGAATTTTTAGTCAAATGACAGTTATTTTACTAAATTCTTTATTATTTTCAAAACTAATTTAAACAACATTGATATATTTCAACAGGAATATGGTAACCAATTTAAAAGTATGCTTGCAGCATAAGACCAATAATGTTGTAGATAGTAACTAAGATAAATCTAATAATATCAGTTATCTCCTTTTAGTGGATGGACAAACAGAGAGAATAGATAGACATACTGCCAATTAGATTAATAAATTTTGGTGGCGACCATGTTGTATAGTTGACTAGCATCCAATAAAAATGCTCTCTTTTACTTTATCACTCCTTAGAATTTGTCTCTTGTCTCTTTATTTTTATTCTCAGATCCCTTTTTCTTTGACTTTTGTACTGTTCCACTCTCTTTCTTGGACCCTTTCCCCTTTCTTTCATTCTCTCCTTCACAAATCCTTTTTCTTTTATCAGATTTCTGCTTTTCTTTCAATTCTTCATACCTCACCCCCCACCCCATCTCTACATATTTTTGTTATTCTTTGGCATTTTTTGTTTGTTGTTTTATTGTTGTTATTGTTGTTGTTGTTGTTAATCTTTAGTTTCCATGAACAATGGCTATTTCTATGTCAGAGCAGGGAATCAACGTTACCATTTTTGATGTTTCAGGTGTGAGGGATAAGGATTAGTGTGTGTGGTATTTACCATGAAGTCCCTATGGGGTCACTCAACTTGCTACTGTTTAACAGCGAAATTCCCTATAATTGCACTGTTACATCTTAAAAATGGAAGAACACACTGTAGTTGCAGATATACAAAATGATGTTATGGTCATGGCTGGAGTGTCTTTGATCACAACTCTGTTCAATCAGAGATGGTCTGGGACTACAAACAACATCCAGAGGACCCTTTACATTTCATTTGACCTGCAACAAATAGCAGTCAAACCTCTATCATTCAAAGAAGAAAAAATAATGGACATAGTAAATAATGTTATTCGAGAAAATAAATCGAGATGGTCATAACTGGAAAGTTTTTCATCAGAAGTACGTCTGTTCCAGGAATACAAAAGATCAGCAGCAGCAGTGGAGATGTGTGAATTGAATCCCATCTTCTGTATTTCTAGTTCTTAGAAAAGTTTGTTCAGTTCCATTGGTATGGCAGTGAAGAATCTAACATTTCCAACACTTGTCCATCATTTAAGAGAGAGAGAGAGAGAGAGAGAGAGAGAGTTGTGTTGTTCCTTTGGCTGCTGAACTGGCCAACCTGTTCCAAAGAACATTCGGGACGGGGCCTATGGATAATTACCAAAAGTCCCTGGCGTGGCAATGTTACAGAGGAGCTTTACCGGTTCGAGATATGCTCTTTAGACATGGGTGTGCACCTTCGCCGGTTTGCGCAAGATGCGAGCAGGACAGTGAAATTGTCCTGCACACGATTGTGCAATGCCCCAAGGTGACTGAGCTCTGGGCTTATGTCGAACACCTGCTGTCGCATTCGAGAAGAGTACAACTGTCGAGCGAATCTGTAATTAAGATTGTTCTGCCGACCTCCCTGAATAGGGAGGAGCGAGCCTGTTTTCTCTCGGTAGTTGCTGTTGCGAAAGAGGCAGTATGGAAGACGAGAGTGAAAGGAATTACAACAGACATGTTCATCTCCAGTCTCGAGCTGATCGACTTTTCCGTTTTCCACATGAAACGGAAAATAAGGCTGGAAGAAGAAATGCCTGTCGCAAAGTGTGTTTAGTAAAAGATGGAAGTATGTTGCGAGTGAAAGAACCTGTTTAAACGAGAATATAAAAAGGAGAAAGCAAAGTCTTCCGTGTGAGTATGTGGTTTTTTTTTTGGGGGGGGGGGTCGACCCGTCCTCCGCTTCATTTAATGTAAATCACTCATTCTCATTTAATTGTATATATTTTAATTGTTTGTTTATTCATACTCTTTTACTCTTTTATTTATGTTTTACACGTTTCGACTCATTCGATACCCTGACCCCCAATATTTGTTTTGTGTCCTCGTATCGTCCCCTCTTTTTCTCAACCTCATGGTTAATAAAGAAATTGAACATTTGTCCATCACCACAGACTGGAATTGTTTTTCGGTCGTGTTATTCTTTGCTCCACTGTGAAAGATTGTTTTTGTGCTGAAGATTGGGAAAATTTGCCGTTTTGATCGTCGAGACGAGTTCTTTTCTGCTGTTACAGCAGAATTTTGCTGTTGTTTCTCCCTTGTTTCAAAGAGGAAACAGCTAAAAACATGAATTTGTCACCAATTTCTTCCATATCCGAGGAAAACTTTGAAATTTTGTTCCAAGACATAGGGAGGAGTATGTGGGAGGAGGGCGGTAAAGATATAGAGGCGTCGCACGTGCTCGCTACAAAGGCAGACGACAAGATGTCTAGCGAGCCTACACAAGAGGAAAAATCTAGAGTTAATTTTGTGAGTGTAGCAACCCTCTCTTGTGAAAATATTGAAATAATCAAGGAAGATTTTTTAAAATATCAAGGTTTACTCAAAAAGGAAGGTGAAAATGTGAAATTGCTCCCTCCCAGTGAATTAATCAACACGACGGATAGAAAAACTCTATATAAGACTTATCACGTTAAGAATAGAAAAATTGACTTCGTGACGAGGGAAGCAATAGAGAAATGCTTGAGGCCGACATGGCAACAAACAAGTTATATAGCGTGGGGTAGTCGCTTCGGCACTGTAGAGGTGCGTTTCCCTAGCGAAGAAAAAGCCAGGGAACATTCAACAATGACATTGAAGTCGGAAGTATTTCTCCCGCCGACTGACTTAAAAAGGAGAACTTCCAAAGTCAGGGTCAGTGATATACCAACCGAAATAGATGTGGCCTGGCTGGTATCCGCTATCTTCATGGGCAGAGAGGAAAAAAATTACAATTCTACAGACAAAGAGATACCACCACATGAACTGGGTTACACAAGAGTTAGAGCTCGTCATTCAAGCAAACCCCATAGATTTAGAAGAAAGGGTACAGTTCCCTTACAATTGGAGAAAATACCAGCCTGATGGTGGTAGTCGAGGGCGAAAGCCCAGGTGTTACAAATGTGGCGAGAAAGGCCACATAAGGTCAAACTGTAAGAAGAAAGAAACAGTCAAAGGAAATGCAACAGAAAAGGTAAGCACGCCATCGAAGACAACGACCACACTGCTAGAAATAGCAGCCACGTCGCGCGCACAAATTACCGAAGTACAGCCGACAGCGGGAGAAAACAACAACAAAAACAACAACCGGGAGTGGGTCACCGTGGAACCTTCAAAAAGAAGACTGAAACGAAAAGACCATCCCCTCTTCGGATACACAGGACTATGCTCCGAGAGAGATAAGCCCACCGACACCCACGCGCAAACATACACGTAACCAAAAAACACACACACTGGAAAAGGTACACACAAACACACAGGCACCTACTAGAAGCACACACACACTCACACCCACAAGCACACACACACCCACAAGTACACCCACACCCACAAGCACACACACTCGCAAGCACACACACACCCACAGCACACACACACACGTACAAGCATACTCACACCCACAAGCACACACACACCCACAAGCACACACATCCAAGAGCACACACACCCACAAGCACACACCCACAAGCACACACTCACCCACGAGCGCACACACCCACAAGCACACACTCACCCACGAGCGCACACACCCACAAGCACACACTCACCCACAAGTACACACACACCCACAAGCACACACACCCACCCACGAGCACACGCTCACCCACGAGCACACACCCACAAGCACACACACCGACAAGCACACACTCACCCACAAGCACACACACACCCACAAGCACACACTCACCCACGAGCACACACCCACAAGCACACACACACCCACGAGCACACCCACCCACAAGCACACACTCACCCACGAGCACACACACCCACAAGCACACCCACACGCACAAGCGCACACACCCACGAGCACACACTCACCCACGAGCACACACAACACCACCCCGAGCACACTCACCCACGAGCACACCCACAAGCACACACCCACGAGCACACCACACACACAACACCCACAAGCATACACACCCACAAGCACACACACACACCCACGAGCACACACTCACCCACGAGCACACACACCCACAAGCACCCACACACCCACGAGCACACACACCCACAAGCACACACTCACCCACAAGCACACACCCACACAAGCACACACACACACAAGCACACACACACACACCCACGAGCACACACTCACCCACGAGCACACACACCCACAAGCACACACACACCCACGAGCACACTCACCCACAAGCACACACCCACGAGCACACACTCACCCACGAGCACACACACCCACAAGCCCACACACCCACAAGCACACACACACACCCACGAGCACACACACCCCCACGAGCACACACACCCCCACGAGCACACACACCCACAAGCACACACTCACCCACACACACTCACCCACGAGCATACACACCCACAAGCACACACACACCTACAAGCACACACACACCCACGAGCACACACACACCCCCACAAGCACACACTCACCCACAAGCACACACACACACCCACGAGCACACACTCACCCACGAGCACACACACCCACAAGCACACACACACCCACGAGCACACACTCACCCACAAGCACACCCACACACCCACCCACCCACAAGCACACACTCACCCACAAGCACACACACACCCACGAGCACACACACACACAAGCACACACACACCCACACCCACAAGCACACACACACCCACGAGCACACACTCACCCACAAGCACACCCACACACCCACGAGCACACCCACCCACAAGCACACACTCACCCACAAGCACACACACACCCACGAGCACACACTCACCCACGAGCACACACACACACAAGCACACACACACCCACGAGCACACACACCCACAAGCACACACACCCACAAGCACACACTCACCCACGAGCACACACACACACCCACGAGCACACACTCACCCACGAGCACACACACACACAAGCACACACCCACGAGCACACCCACCCACCCACGAGCATACACACCCACAAGCACACACACACCTACAAGCACACACACACCCACGAGCACACACACCCCCACAAGCACACCCACAAGCATACACACCCACAAGCACACACACACCTACAAGCACACACACACTCACGAGCACACCCACCCCCACAAGCACCCACACCCACAAGCACACACACACCCACAAGCACACACACCCCTCAACAATTGCTTAATAAAAAAAAAAGAGAAACAACTTCATGGCCATAAACAAAAATAATAAACTCTTAAGAGACCAAATTTTTTAATGAAGCCGGCGAAAAAATATATCGCAACAGATTTAAACAGTACAATTCTTGCAAATGTAGAGTTTTATACCATCAAAAACACAGACTATTTCGAACTAAAAAAAATCTTTTGCAGAGGACGTCGGCCTGACACAGATGAACTCTTCGAGCCATCTCTACAGGCAATTTGCTAAAAAGAATTACCTCGCAAACCACAACACCTACAGACAGAAAAGAGAAGGATGAAACCACACAGTCACTCCCATTAAAACAGTAAGTTTTAAACATACCATTATATTTCACATTCTCGTTTAAACTCGGTTGATTAAATGTACGCAGCCTGGGGTCGGATTGGAAGCAAGGCTGTCTCTTTGATGACCGTGGGTTGCATCGTTTGGACGTAGTTGTAATTACCGAATCCAGACTGAGTGGGCTGCAAGCTTTTCCACCCCTTCTAAACGGCTACGAAAAATACGTTTCTCCCTGCCGACCCAGAAGGGGCGGAGGAGTGGCAGTGCTGGTCAGGAAAAACCTGGATTTAGAGATTAGAACTGTCTTTATAGATCCGGAAGGCAGGTTGGCCGTTTTGGATGTGATGCACAGCAGTGGTAAAATGTTTAGGCTGGTTGTTGTGCCCTCTCTCCCTACTTCTCTACGTTTTGGCCCTTGACCCAATGCTGAGGAGGTTGGAAACTATGAGGGGCGCTCCGCAAGATCTAGGGTGTGGAAAGTCAACTTCGGCATATCTGCATCCTGCCTCAATAGATGCGGCGAACCGGCCAGGAGATCTGCGAGCTTCTCCCCATGCTCCAGTCCGCCTCTCCTCCCGAATAGCTGAGTGAAATGATCGTGAAACACCTTGCACATCTCCTTGGGTTCATTTACTGATCAACCATGTGGGTCTGTCAAAGATCAAATGGTTGAGCTGTTGCCATGCTGGCTCTCTACCACCCGGGCCCATCTGGCCGTGTTGATCCCTTCCTATCTCATTGCACGGATCTTAGCCCTGACAATGCACCCTTCGTATTTAGCTTTGAGATGTTGGTCGAGTGCCAACCTCGCCACTAACACTTTCGATGCACTGGCTGACCTCATTGCCTCGTCTACTGCCTTAACTAGTTCCTTTTCTACTTTGTTTCTAGCACTAGCTAATTCTTTGCTAAACCTAATTGACTCAAATTTGATGGCTCTTTTCAGGGCGTACCACCATTTGTTGTTGATAATGGATCCGCTTAACACCCTCGTTACTAACTGTCTAATTCGCTTCCTGTAGGCTTCACAGTCCAATAGTGACTTGTTTAGCTTCCAGTAACCGGTACCTCGTCTGCACATGCTATCTGGGTCGAGTGTACAGGTCACTAATTGGTGATCGCTGTAGCTGACGATATAGTGTTGTGGACAGCTAAGTATTTTCTTATCTTTCCTTCTAGTAATGATTCTATCTATATAAGATCTGGACGACCCATCGTTTCTTGCCCAGGTCCACGCTGGAGTGTCTAGGTGGTCCAGTCTGAATTGATCTGCCAACTCGAAACAACTTAGCAGATCGTTGAGGTAAGGGAATCCCCTCCTATTCTTTCTCGAGCCAACATAATCTACACATGCATCGCAAATTGTGTTGAAGTCACCTACCAATACTAACGTGTTCAACGTGCGGAGAAAATTCTCTAGGATTTTGAAGTAATCTTTCTGTCCAGCTTTTTCTTCGCAGGGAGCATAGACAGCGACCAGCCTGAACACTTTACCACTGCTGTGTGTCACATCCAAAACGACCAACCTGCCTTCTGGATCTATAAAGATAGTTCTAATCTCTAAATCCAGGCTTATCCTGAGAGAGAGAGAGAGAGAGCATTGTATTGTTCTCGTGGCTGTTAATAAAGAATGAAGGATTTAGTGTGGAAAGGTAGACGGGAATGGTATAACAGAAACCCTGGGAATGGGTTGCACAAAAAGGGTTACCAGATTGTTTTTTTTTTTAAACCACAGTTCAGGAATTCAGCTTTATTTTTCAGTTGCTTGGCTTCATGAAATCTGCTTGGCTTTCTTATCTTTTTCAAGCTCTTCTCCTTATCACCTGAGTGCTGTACTACATCATGAGCGAGCTGCAGCACACAAGACTTTCGGAATGGTTTGCCTGAACAAAACATTTCTTTGAATTTTCTTTGTAGTGCAGCCAGCCTTATGATAAGCCATGTCCCATGTGGTGATTGGTTTTTCATATTTAAATCATAAAGTATTCAAGTCATATCGTTCATGCATGAAAAATAAAAACCATAATTCTTTCTGTTATCATTTCCACTGTCAGAATGATCATAGCTTCACCCTTCCCCCAAACACATTTCCTCTTTTCACTAAACCATAAAACAAAACAAAGAAAAAAATACACATTTCTCATACACCATAAAAAGTTAAGTTTGACATTTGACCAGATGGAACCAAAGCTGTTGACATATAAATTTTTTTTTTATTGCCCACAAGGGGCTAAACATAGAGGGGACAAACAAGGACAGACAAAGGGATTAAGTCGATTACATCGACCCCAGTGAGTATCTGGCACTTATATATATATATATCATCATCATCATCGTCTAACATCCCTTTTCCATGCTGGCATGTTTGGACGGTTCGACCGGGATCTGGGAAGCCAGGAGGCTGTAACCAGGCCCCAATCTGATATATATATACACACACAAACACACACATATACGTAAAAAGCAGCCACTACACTCTCAGAGTGGTTGGCATTAGGAAGGGCATCCAGCTGTATAAACATAGCCAGATCAGATTGGAGCCTGGTGCAGTTGCTGGCTCTTCAGACCTCAGTCAAACCGTCCAACCCATACCAGCATGGAAAACGGACGTTAATAGATGATAATAATGATATATAAACTTAGATAAACTTAGATATGTTTCGACCAAAGATTGGTCCAGGCCATGTCTAACTTAATATATATATATATAATATATACATATACATATTATACATACATCATCATCATCATCATCATCGTTTAACGTCCGTTTTCCGCGCTAGCACGGGTTGGACGGTTCGACCGGGGTCTGGGGAGCCAGGGGCTGCCCCAGGCTCCAGTCTGGTCTGGCAGTGTTTCTACAGCTGGATGCCCTTCCTAACGCCAACCACTCCGCGAGTGTAGTGGGTGCTTTTTACGTGCCACCTGCACAGGTGCCAGAGGGGTCTGGCATCGGCCACGATCGGTTGGTGCTTTTTTATGTGCTACCGGCACAGAAGCCAGTCATATATATATCATCATCATCATCATCGTTTAACGTCCGTTCTCCATGCTAGTATGGGTTGGACGGTTCGACCGGGTATCTGGGAAGCCAGAAGGCTGCACCAGGCTCCAGTCTTATCTGGCAATGTTTCTACAGCTGGATGCCCTTCCTAACGCCAACCACTCCATGAGTGTAGTGCTTTTTACGTGCCACCTGCACAGGTGCCAGGTGAGGCTGGCAATGGCCACGGTCAGATTGGTGCATTTTATGTGCCACCGGCACTGGCTTCGGCCACGATTCCGATGGTGCTTTTTACGTGCCACCGGCATGGAAGCCAGTCGAGGTGGCGCTGGCATCGGCCACGATTCGGATAGTGCTTTTTACGTCACCAGTCCAGGGGTCCTGGCATCTGCCGGGTGCCAGTCTTAGGATTGGTTCACCTGTGTAAGGCAGCTGCTTAATGAGCAGAAGCCATGCCGAGAGTCGTGGAACAAGTCTTCTAGAAACATTTTCAGCTTTCTCCTGAAAACTCATTCCATCACTTTAGTGGCATGTGAAGTTAGAGAGATAGGCTATAATTTTTAGCAGCTGCTCTGCATTCTTCTTTAAGAATTGGACAAAATATACCCTCCTTGGATTTTTTGGGAAGTCTCTCATTTGTATGGAAACTTTGAAAGAGGATCTGTATTGGTCTTGCCCCTTTGCATTTCTATAGGAGGATTGCTGGGAATCTATCAGAACCTTTGGCTGAGTCTAAGTTCATTTCATCAGTGGCTGATATCACATTAGTTTCTTTTATTCCAATGTAATTGTTAGCAGTCGTTCCTTCATGTAGAACAGTGGAGTCAAAAGACTTCTTCAGCACCGCAGCTCTACATATATATTTGAAAGTTTCATAGTGATGGTATGAAAACATTTTTTATCATCTTTTAGGGGTCTGCAGTCAGTCAGCCATTTTCTTTGAACAGTGGCCCTATCTTATACCACACTGAACAGACCCTTTTGCAAATCTATAGAAGGCTTTAGGATTCATCATTACAATTTTACACAACCCTGGCTTCTTTTTCTGTTCTCACCTTTTTATGAGAATGTTTGAGTTCACTTGTTTTAGATCAGATTCCTCACTATCATTTAGAGACCTGTTTCCGTGATTTGAGATCTTTGCTCATCATCTTCTTAAAATTTTCCTATCCCTGGCAATAACGTTTTATTTTGTTTTTTAATCAGTTTGACAATTCTTTCTGGTAGAAACCTACTGCACAGTTCAGACATGATTGTCATAAAGTGTTGCAGCTTTATGCCAATATCCTGCAGAAAGAGTCTGACAGATTTGTTTTGTTGCAGGTCTTCTTTCAGAATACCTTTCCAATAAGATTTATGGAAGTTTAGGCTGGAAGGGAGTTGGATGCCTCTAGTAAACTGCTTGTCAGTAGTTTTGCTCAGATCATACATTGTTAGTTCTGTTAAGTTAAGGTCTGAGAAAAATCATTAGTATCTCTCTCTTTACTCTTTACTTGTTTCAGTCATTTGACTGCGGCCATGCTGGAGCACCGCCTTTAGTCGAATCAAATTGACCCCAGGACTTATTCTTTGTAAGCCTAGTACTTACTCTACCAGTCTCTTCTGCCGAACCGCTAAGTTACGAGGACCTAAACACACCAACATCAGTTGTCAAGCGATGTTGGGGGAGGGACAAACACAGATACACAACATATACACATACGTACATACATACACGCATATGTACGACGGGCTTCTTTCAGTTTCCGTCTACCAAATCCACTCACGACGCTTTGGTCGGCCTGAGACTATAGTAGAAAACACTTGCCCAAGGTGCCACGCAGTGGGACTGAACCCGGAACCATGTGGTTGGTAAGCAAGCTACTTACCACACTGCCACTCCTGCGCCTAAACATTATAGGTAAGCACAGAATTATTTGTGATGTAGAGGTCCAGGACATTTTTACCCATTGGTGGATGGAGTACTATTTTCTCCGTCAATAGCATTTTTGTAAGGTCAAGCAGAAACTCTGCTTACTCCTGCTCATGTAGTGACATAGCTGAGAGGAGACGGCTCTCAGGGAGTTTGAAGCCCACTAGAAATATGTGAAGGCTGTCATCTCTTCTATCTTTTTTAAGGCTCTCTTTGAATGTGTCCCCATGGTTTGGGGCACCTGGTGGGTGATATATTGTACATATTACCATTTTTGAGTGGCTGTGTGGTAAGTTGCTTGCTTACGAACCACATGGTTCCGAGTTCAGTCCCACTGCGTGGCACCTTGGGCAAGTGCTTTCTACTATAGCCTCGGGCCGACCAAAGCCTTGTGAGTGGATTTGGTAGACGGAAACTGAAAGAAGCCCGTCGTATATATGTATGTATGTATATATATATATGTGTGTGTGTGTGTGTGTATATGTTTGTGTGTCTGTGTTTGTCCCCCAACATTGCTTGACAACCGATGCTGATGTTTACGTCCCCCGTAACTTAGCGGTTCGGTAAAAGGAGTCCGATAGAATAAGTACTAG
Source organism: Octopus sinensis (assembly GCF_006345805.1). NCBI lineage: Eukaryota > Metazoa > Mollusca > Cephalopoda > Octopoda > Octopodidae > Octopus > Octopus sinensis. The sequence goes on from NC_043010.1 coordinate 17,257,147, forward strand.
GCTTACAAAGAATAAGTCCTGGGGTTGATTTGCTCGACTAAAGGAGGTGCTCCAGCATGGCCGCAGTCAAAAGACTGAAACAAGTAAAAGAGTAACAATGAGGCACAGACTGAGTTTGAGTGTGGCAGCAGGATAAAAGGACATGGCATCTTCTTGGATGTACATGACAGCTTTGCCATGAGTACTTTCTCTCCTATCATTTCAAAATACAACGTATTTCAATGTACGTATTTCAGTAGTTTGAGTGCCCAGTGATTGGTCAATAGACATTGAAGCTATGGTCCACAAAGCAGAGGTGCTAATGTCCAACAAAAGTAAAAGCAGCAGCAACGAAGAGACATCTACATAGAATGGAGGGCTCCTCTAAGGTCAGGCTAGATAACCACGAGAGAGGCACAACATTACACTAGCCAGCTCTATATGGTAGTTGTAAGGGAAAGGGATACTTTATAAAATTAATTGAAAACTACTGGAACAGCCTGGGTCATACCTTTGTGGATTCTGGTAGTGCTAACTTTGCTGACCCGTGAGGAAAATATTCCTTAAAAATTCCAATGACCAGGGTGTCTTCTTGATATCAAAAAGTAAGATTTGTAGTCACCGTTCTCCTGATTAGAAATTCATTTTGGAACATTATCTTCCCCTTTTGTTGACAAGAGAAGAGGAAAAAAATATACATAAGCAAAGCGAACATCATCGCTGGAAATTTACAATGGGAGGCAACTCTTCTTTTCCATCTCAGAGATTTTTCTGTTCCAAATTTTGTCACCACTAAGCTAACAGAGACTGTATCTTTACGTCCAGCTTTAAAGATGTTATGTGCTTTTGGCCAGCACAAGTCTGATGAGTTGTCTCTACTGCCAAGTGCAGTAGTAGACACGAAACCAATGGTAACTTTCTGATTGGTTTTATGCCGTAACCATGAATATAGGCACAGGCGTGGCTGTGTGGTAAGAATCTTGCTTCCCAACCACATGATTCCGCTTTCAGTCCCTCTGCAGGGCATTTTGTGCAAGTGTCTTCTACTATAGCCTCAGACTGATCAAAGTCTTGTGAGTGGATTTGGTAGATGGAAACTGAAAGAAGCCTGTTGTATATATATATATATATTTGCATGTCTGTGTTTGACCCCCCCTACCACCATTGCTTGACAACTGATGTTGGTGTGATTACATGTAACTTAGCAGTTCGGCAAAAGAGACCGATAGAATAAGTACTAGGCTTACAAAGAATAAGTCCTGCGGTTGATTTGTTCAACTAAAAGCAATGCTCCAGCATGGCCACAGTCAAATGACTGAAACAGGTAAAAGAAAAGAATAAATAGTACTCAACAATATAAAAGTAAATGTATGTATATCTATATAAGCTTGTATGTGTGTGTGCATGTGTGTCACTTTATATAAAATATGAATTTCATTTAGGTTTTATTCTCAGAGTTTGCTTTATTAAGCCAGCCCATGGCTAACACCTATCAGATATAAAAGTGTAAAATGGAAATAGATAGCTTTACTGATGATATATCTAAAAAACTATAAAGTTTGTGTAATTATTAACAAAGAGAATAGAGTGAAAAACTGGTTTTACTGTATAATTTTACAATTGTTTCATCAAAATTTTATAAGATTATTGTTATATTATTACTATATAATGCACGTAACAATGCATTGCAAAAATATAAACTCATCAGGATTTTGTACAACATCCATTTGCTGGATGAACTGTATGTTCGAGATTATATATATATCCAAGACGTTCTTTATAAGGTGAATTCTGCAATAAAGATGTGATTTCCTCTATATATATTCTTTAATATCAAATACTCTGGATTTCCTGAAATTCTTCTATATGGTATTTGGATCGACTTGTTAACATGAGGATTTACCTTGGATGTGTATTCTACTTACATTTACTGGTGTCTGATTGTTGAATATTGTTAACCAAATTGTTTTTAACTGATTGCTTTATTGATATCTGCCTGGATTTTTTAATCCCTTTTTTCTTCTAGCTATATATATATATATGTGCTTTTGGTCAGCACAAGTCTGATGAGTTGTCTCTACTGCCAAGTGCAGTAGTAGACATGAAACCAATATATATATATACCCATGCTAGCATGGAAAACGGATGTTAATCGATGATGATGATGATGATGATATATATATGTATGTATGTATATAGATACAGATATATATAATCATCATCATCATCATTATCATCATTTAACGTCCGCTGTCCATGCTAGCATGGGTTTGACGGTTTGACTGAGGACTGGCAAGCCAAAAGGCTGTACCAGGCTCCAATCTGATCTAGCAAGGTTTCTACAGCTGGATGCCCTTCCTAATGCCAACCACTCTGAGAGTATAGTGGGTGCTATTTACGTGCCACTGGCATGGGAGCCAGTCAGGCAGTATTGGCATCGGCCACGACAATGATTTCACTTGACTCAACAGGTCTTCTCAAACGCAGCATATTGCCCAATGATTGAAAGGTACTCTTAAATGGGCCAGTTATGCTACACTAGCTACGGTTTTACTTGGCTTGCCGGGTCTTCTCAAGCACTGCACATCTCCAAAAGTTTCAGTTGCTTGTCATTGCCTCCATGATGCCCAACGTTCAAAGGTCATGCTTCACTACCTCATCCCAGGTCTTCCCGGGTCTACCTCTTCCACAGATTCCCTCCACCATTCGAGTGTGACACTTCTTCACACAGCTGTCCTCATTCATATGCAATACCTGACCATACCAGCACAGTCATCTCTCTTGCACACCACATCTGATGCTTTTTATGTCCAACTTTTCTCTCAGGACACTTACACTCTGTCGTGCATGCACACTGATATTACACATCCAGCGGAGCATATCAGCTTCATTTCTTTCAAGCCTACACATGTCCTCAGCAGTCACAGCCCATGTTTCACTGCTGTGTAGTATGGCTGTTTGTACACAGGCATCATACAGTCTACCTTTCACTCTGAGTGAGAGGCCTTTTGTTACTAGCAGAGGTAGGAGCTCTCTGAACTCTGCCCAGGCTCTTCTCATTCTAGTAGCTATGTACTCAGAGCATCCACCCCCACTACTGACTTGGTCACCTTGGTAACGGAAGCTATCAACTACCTCTAGTTTTCCCCCCTGGCATGTGACGGAAGGTGTTTTCTGCACATTTTCAGTGTTTGTTGCTCCTGAGCATTTTCCACACACAAAAACTATCTTTCCAGTAAGCCAATGCCTTTTCTACTGATTGAGCAGGGGGGCCATATATATATATATATATATATATAATGAGTATAGTGAAGAATTCCGGGTAGAAGTAGGGGTCCACCAAGGTTCAGCCCTCAGTCCCCTTCTATTCATCATAGTCCTCCAGGCAATAACAGAGGAATTCAAACGGGTGGCCCCTGGGAGCTCCTCTATGCTGATGACCTGGCCCTAATAGCAGAATCACTACTGGAACTAGAAAAATAAATTTCAGGTGTGGAAGCTAGGTTTAGAATCATAAGGCCTTAGAGTAAATGTAGCAAAGATCAAAATTATAGTAAGCAGGAAGGCGAACTCATCACACACACCCTCAGGTAGGTGGCCCTGCTTGATCTGTAGAAAAGTGTAGGTAGAAACAATATAAGATGTACCCAGTGTAAGCTATGGACACATAAGAGGTGCAGCAATATCAAAGGAAAATTAACCGAGAAGATAGCTTTCGTGTGCAGCAGATGCTCTGGGGCAATAGACACCACAGATACTCAGAAAACAGATTCCATCACACACCAGGGGAAGAAACTAGAAGTAGCTGATAGTTTCCGCTACCTAGGTGACCAAGTTAGTAGTGGAGGTGGATGCTCAGAGTGTCACCACTAGAATACGAATAGCCTGGGCAAAGTTTAGAAAACTTCTTCCCCTACTGGCGACAAAGGGTCTCTTGCTCAGAGTGAAAGGTAGATTGTACAACATATGTGTGCGAACTGCCATGCTTCATGGCAGTGAAACATGAGTTGTGACTGCAGAGGACATGCGTAGGCTTGAAAGAAATGAAGCTAGCATGATCCACTGGATGTGTAATGTCAGTGTGCTCATACGACAGAGTGTAAGCACCATGAGAGAAATGCTGGACTTAAGAAGCATCGGATGTGGTGTGCAAGAGAGGCGTTTGTGCTGGTATGGTCATGTACTATGGATAGATGAGGAGAGATGTGTGAAGAAGTACCACTCCCAAACCGTTGAAGGTATCCGGGTTAGAGGTAGACCCAGGAAGACATGGGATGAGATGGTCAAGCATGACCTTTGAATGTTGGGCCTGACAGAGGCAGTGACGAAAGACCAAGATCTCTGGAGATATGCTGTGACTGCAAAGACCCAACAAATAATATGAGTTCATGGCTGTTTCCTGCACCAGTTTCGCATAGCCCCAACCCACCCAAAGTACCTTGGATTGCAGAATAACCTGCTGTGCTTACCTTGGATCGTAGGGTGACTTGCTGTGATTGAGGAGACCTATTGAGTGAAGTACATCAACATCAAAAGGAAATTGTACTTGTGGTACCTGAGACAGTGGCATGTAAAAAGCACCATCCGAACATGATTGATGCCAGTGCCGCTTTGACTGGCTTCTGTGCTGGTGGCACGTAAATAGCACCAACCAATCATGGCCGCTGGCAGCCTCCACTGGCACGTAAAGAGCACCCACTACACTCACGGAGTGGTTGGCGTTAGTAAGGGCATCCAGCTGTAGAAACATTGCCAGATCAGACTGGAGCCTGGTGCAGCCTCCTAGCTTCCCAGACCCCAGTTGAACCGTCCAACCCATGCTTGCATGGAAAACGGACGTTAAACGATGATGATATATATATATACATACATATATACAAAGAGACCCTTTGTCACCAGTAGGGGTAGATGTTCTATACATATATATATATATATATATAATATATATATATATACATATATATATATTATATATATATACATGCATACACATATATATATATATATACATACATACATATATATACATACATACATATATATATACATACATACATATATACATACTACATACATATATACATACATACATATATACATACTTTATACATACATACATACAATATATATATATATATATACATATATACATACATATATACATACATATATATATTATATATAACGGGAAGCTTTATGAAAATAAACAAAAGACGAAGGCAGGTGGAAAACAAACGAACAATTGTATTAGTATGGCGCTCAGGAAATATAAATAAAACAAGTCTTTAACGTTTCGAGCCTACGCTCTTCAACAGAAAGATACACAGAGAGAGAAAAACAGAAAGAAGGAGAGAAAAAATGCGTGCAGTAGCTAACGAATCAACATGGCGATCTGATTTCGGCCAGAGGTCAAAGATCAAACATGAGACGCGAGAGCGAAATAAGGGGAGATAATAGGGTTGATAAAAGGGTTGAGGGACCAGCTAATAGTGCGTGGGAGGGGTCTGGATGTGTGTATGTATAGGGTTGGTGTATGTATTAGTATGTATAAGGGTGTGTGTGTGTGTGTATGAGAGAGTATTAGTGCGTAGGATTGGTCTGGACGTGCGTATGTATGGGGTTGGTGTATGTATTAGTATGTATTAGTATGTATTAGTACGTTGGGTATGTATAGGGTGTGTGGTGTGTATGAGAGAGTATAAGTGCGTATGCGGGGTCTGGACGTGTGTATGTATAGGGTTGGTGTAAGTATTAGTATGTACTAGTATGTATTAGTACGTATTAGTATGTATTAGTGGTGTGGTGTATTAGTATAGCACATCATATGTGATGTGATGTGTAAAGTCATGTGGTGTAGTGAGGAGAAGAGGGGGAGGGGGAGAAGAGGGGGAGGAGAGGGTATGGGAAGAAGAGGGGGAGGAGAGGGGGGAAGAGGAGAGGATGGGGAGAAGGAAGGGGAGGAGGGGGATGAAGGAGGAAAGAGGGAGAGGGGGAGAGAGAAGGGGAGAGAGGGAGCAGAGGGAAGGGGAAGAGGGAGGGAGAAAGAGGGAAGAAGGGAAGGGGAGTAGGGGTGAAAGGATGAAGGACTGAAGAAGTAGGGGTCGGGGGGAGAAAGGATAGGTGAGGAGGGGGGAGAGAGGGGTTAGATGAGGAGGGGGGAGAGTTGAGACCAAATGGCGTATAAGAGCGAAGAGAGAAGATTAATTCCTGTTCACGGCGCAAACGGGAATCCGGATGGCCTCTGTGTAAGGACAAACCGAACACAGATAGGTGTTGCAAGGAGTGACCGGTGGAGCGGAAATGGCGTGAGACCGGTTGTGTCGTTCGCAAGGTGGATGTCACGAAGGTGTTACGCGAACCGGTCAGCCAAGCGGCGTCCCGTTTGTCCGATGTACAAGGAATTGCAGAGAGAGCAAGAGATGCAATAGATAATATTGCTGGAGGTGCAGGTGAAGGAGTGGATGATGGGATAGGGTCGATGGTGGCTGCTAGTGAGGCGGGTGGTGTTGGAGAGGTAAGGGCAAGTGCGGCAACGTGGGCGGGAGCAGGGGAACGAGCCGGGTTGGGAGGTAGGGTCAGGGAAGGAGCTATGGACCAAAAGGTCTCGAAGTTGTGGGCTCGTTTGAAAGAGGGGAGGGGTCGGTTAGGGAAGAGGTGTGAAGTGGACGGGTCGGACTGGAGAAGACGGAAAGCTCGAAGAATGGTGCGTTGGAGACGTAGGGTCGTGGGGTGGTAAGTGAGGGGAAAAGGGAGGCGGGAGACTACAGGGCGGGTTCGGGGAGAGAGAGCAGATACACGGTCCACGGACCGTGCTCTGGCAAGGGCGGTGTGGATAGTGGTGAGGGGGTATCCACGTAGGGTGAAGTGGTGAGCCATACGTTGAGACTGAGTCTCAAAGTCATGGTCGTCACTACAGAGCCTACGTAGACGGAGGAATTGGGAATAGGGGATGGAAAGCTTGGTGTGTTCTGGGTGGGAGGAAGAGAAGTTGAGGTATGAGTGTGAGTCTGTGTGTTGTAGTGAATGGAGGTGGTAAGAGTGGAGTGAAGAATGCTAACCGAAATGTCGAGGAAGGAGACAGAGGTGTTGGAGATAGTGGAAGTGAAGTGGAGGGCTGGATGGAAAGATTGGACGAAAGAGAGGAAGGAATCTAGATGTTCGCGGGAGAGTGAGGTGGCACCGATAATGTCGTCAATATAACGACCATATAGTTCAGGAGTGGGACCAGTGAAATTAGAGAATATGGGCCTCAACATAGCCAACGAACAGGTTCGCATAGTTGGGGCCCATTCGCGTTCCCATGGCCACTCCCGAGACCTGATGGTAGAACTCGCCCGCGAACGAGAAGCAGTTCAGAGTAAGGACAAGTTCGCCCAGACGAATGAGTGTGGAGGTGTCAGGTACAGGGTTAGAGCGGAGGTCAAGAAAGTGTCGAAGGGCCTGCAGTCCTTCGTGGTGAGGGATAACAGTATAGAGGCTTGGATGTCCATAGTAAAAAGGATTTTGGAGGAGCGGGAGGAAAGGAGAAAGAGTTGAAAAGCCGGAGAGCATGGTTGGTATCGTGGATGTGGGAGGGAAGAGATGCCACTAGGGGGGCAAGGACACGGTCGAGGTATTTAGAGATGAGCTCCGTGGGGCAGTTACAGGCGGAGACGATGGGGCGGCCAGGGTTGTTGGGTTTGTGGATTTTGGGGAGGAAGTAAATGGTGGGGGTACGTGGGGTTCGCACAATTAGGTTGGATGCGGTGCGGGGGAGACGGGAGGATGAGATGAGGTCTTGGACAGTAGAGGATACCGTCTGTTGGTAGCTACGTGTGGGGTTAGAGGGCAGAGGGGAATAGAAGGTGTCATTGAGTTGGCGACACATATATATGTGTGTGTATGTGTGGAGGTGCAATGGCCCAATGATTAGGGCAGTGGTCTCACGGTCACAGGATCACGGTTTCGATTTCCAGACCAGGCGTTGCGAGTGTTTATTGAGCAAAAACACCTAAAGCTCTGCAAAGCTCTTGCAGGGGGTGGTGGTGAACCCTTCTGTACTCTTTCACCACAACTTTCTCTGACTCTTTCTTCCCGTTTCTGTTGTACCGGTATTTCAAAGGGCCAGCCTTGTCACTTTGTGTCACACTGAATCTCCCTGAGAACCACGTGGAGGATACATGTCTGTGGAGTGCTCAGCCACATGCATGTTAATTTCACGAGTAGGCTGTTCCGTTGATCAGATCAACTGGAAACCTGGTTTTCATAATCGATGGAGTGCCCAAGGGCCCCTTCCAAACCACATGATCTTAGATTCAGTTTTACAGTGTGACACCCTAAGCAAATGTCTCTTACTATAGTCCCAGGTTGACCAATGCCTTGTTGTTAGAATTGCTAGTTGGAAACTGAAAGAAGCCTGTTTTGTGTGTATACATCATCATTGTTCTAATGTCCACTATTCCATACTTGCATAGGTCAGACAGAATTCCTTGAGACAGATCAGCTATGGCTGGATGCCCTTCCTCTCGTCAACCCCTACTTGTTTTCTAGCAAGGTAATATTTCCCCATCGTCAGACATATTTTTACAGAATATTCGAAATGAACAACTTCACTCATCTGATGGTGATACTATTTTATGACAAACACAGAATGTCAACACAAGACACACACACATAAACACATGTCCACACACATGAATGTGTGTGCGTTTCTGGACATATTGAGTGATGGACATATTGAGTGATCTTTGTAAATAAAAGGCTCACTTTGGCATTGGTTGCTTCCAGTTTTCCACATAAGCATGTCCTGGCTGTTTGTTGTTTGAGAGACTGGGAGAGTGCTATTACACTTGGAAACAGGTTGGTGACAGAAGGCATCAGCCCATGGAAAACTGTGCCCTAAAGCATTCTTGTCTGACACATGCCAGCATGGAAAAGTAGATATATTAAAACAATATATATGCACACACACACACACACACAATAAATGAATATGAATGAAGACAATTTTCCATTGTTTCCATAGTAAGGTTACTTATTTGCTTATGACAAGCGCAGAATGTCAACACAAGACACACACAAAAATGCAAGCCCCCACACGTGCATGTGTGCTTCCTGATATACTGTGTGATCTCTGTAAAAAGGCTCACTTTGGCGTTGGTCGTTGAATAGTGTACATTATAAAAGAACATAACTGGATCATTTCATCAAATATTGCACAATCACAAGACATATTGAATATGTGAAAATTTATTTTTATATTTTTCTTTTCACATATACGTATATAGAATAAACTAATTACCCCTTACAAGAAAATATACGAGGTGTAGTCAAAAAGTATCCAACCTTTGGCCCCCAAAAAACTCACCATTTTGATTTAGTCTCCTTCAAAGTATTTGCCTTGGGAGTCTACACACTTCTGCCAGTATTCCTGCTACTGCTGGAAACATTTTTGGAAAACCCTTTTTGGGATGCTGTAGAGCTGTGCTGTTGAATTATGCTTAGCGTCCTCTGTTGACTCAAATCTTCTTCTTCTGAGTGTTTTTTTGAGTTTTGGGAATAGCCAAAAGTCAGAGAGAGCCAAGTCTGGAGAGTAAGAAGCCTGACAAACGAGTGGTGTGTTTTGCTTGATGAGGAATGCTTGAATGACATGAGTGGAATGAAGTGAACTGACTAAAACTGACCCATGGCTGATTTCAACTTCTGCAACAAACTCCTCAATAGTCACACAAGAATCTTCATAGATTATTCCTCGAACCTTTGCAATGATTTTGTCATTTCTGCTAGTCAATGGTCTGCTACAACAGGGATCACTGTCCACTGAGGTGCGGTCATCTTTGAACCAGTTGTACCACTCCTTTATTTGTGTTTTTCCCATAGCGTCATCTCCAAAGGCCTTCTGAATCTTCTTGCTAGTCTGGGCTTACGTATCACCAAATTTTTGGCAGAATTTGACACAGTATCTTTGCTGAATGCGCTGTCATCTTTACTCTAAAAGAAAAATCACACAGCACACTCAACACATCACTGTGGGTGAATGGTGCAACCTACAGACATGAAAATTTTTGCGCATGCTCAGGAAGGACACAGCCACCTATTACCTATGCAGATTTTACTCACACTTTATTATTTTGTACAAAAAAAAAATCAAGGTTAGATACTTACTGACTACACCTCATATATACATATAAAATTTTCAACTGATTTTCAAGCATTTTAAAAGTATATATATAAATGACTAGTTAAAAATTAGGCTTCAGAAAAGCAAGCGGCAATATCAACAGTAAGCTCCCCATTCAGAATTGGCTTGTGCAGGAATTAATGTAATGTAATATTTAACTGAAAATCCAAGAAATCTAAACAAAAAATTTTTCTATGATGAGAAAATAAAGCAAGAAACCAGTAGGTGTGAGATGTAAATATAGATTTTATTTTTCTATGACTTCCATATGATTACAGCTGTTTCGTAACATTCATCATGTAATATCATTAAAATCAGTGTGCAAAATTAAATGTACGTTTGCATCCATTTGTGCTCAGCATTATACAATACAACTGTATATTCACAAATTAACGCAAATAAAGAAAACTCAGTCACTCACCGGGACTCATCAGAGTTACATCTATGACTCAGCTTCATATTTGAGTGTGTGTGTGCATAGGAGTCGCTGTGTGGTAAGTAGCTTGCTTACCAACCACATGGTTCTGGGTTCAGTCCCACTGTGTGGCACCTTGGGCAAGTGTCTTCTACTATAGCCTCGGGCCAACCAAAGCCATGTGAGTGGATTTGGTAGACGGAAACTGAAAGAAGCCCGTCGTATATATGTATGTGTGTGTATGTGTTTGTGTGTCTGTGTTTGTCCCTCCAACATCGCTTGACAACCGATGCTGGTGTGTTAATGTCCCTGTAACTTAGTGGTTCGGCAAAAGAGACCGATAGAATAAGTACTTGGCTTACAAAGAATAAGTCCTGAGGTTGATTTGCTCGACTAAAGGCAGTGCTCCAGCATGGCCAGTCAAATGACCGACACAAGTAAAAGAGTAAAGAGTATATACACACACACACACCTCAGATAGAAGAACTT
>NC_043010.1:17270688-17290688 GCF_006345805.1 Octopus sinensis
ATATACATTTATATATATATATATATACATATATATACATATACATAATATACATATACATATATATATATATATATATATATATATATATATATATATATAGGGAGAATTCACAAAAAACAAAGACAGGTGGTGTAGACAACAAACAGATGTATTAGTTTAATGCTCAGGAAGTGGAAAAGTCTTTAACGTTTCAAGCCTACGCTCTTCCACAGAAAGAAACAAGGAAAGAAAATAAAAAATGTGTAGTGGCTAGCGATCTATCATGTATATATGATATATATGAAAGCATCGGCCCATCAGGAATCACTGCTGAGATGCTTGAAATATCTGCCGGAGTGAATCATGGTCTAGTCACTCATATTGTAAATCAGATTGTACACAAGGGAGTCTTATTCAATGACTGGTGTAGCAGCCCCATAGTCAACTGGTACAGAGATAAAGGTAATGCCTTAGATAGAAATAATTACAGAGGTATCAGATTGTTGGATCAGGTGATGAAAGTCACGGAAAGGGTTATAGCCCATTTAATTAGGGAGAGAGTTAGTCTAGATGAGATGCAGTTTGGTTTTGCGCCAGGGAGAAGCACCACTGATGCTATATTTCTGGTAAGACAGCTGCAGGAGAACTACCTAGCCAAAGATAAACCTCTGTACTTGGCTTTTGTTGACTTGGAGAAAGCCTTTGATGGGGTCTCTCGGTTCCTTATCTGGTGGTCAATGCAGAAACTAGGGATAGATGAGTGGTTGGTGAGAGCTGTACAACCCATGTACAGGGACGCTGTCAGTAAGGTGAGGGTTGGCAACAAGTACAGCAAAGAATTCAGGGTACAAGTAGGGGGTTCATCAAGGATTGGTCCTCAGCCCCCTCTTGTTCATCATAGTCCTCCAAGCAATGACAGGAATTTAAGATAGCTGCTCCTGGGAGCTCCTCTATGCTAATGACTTTGTTCTTGTAGCTGAGTCACTACCAGAACTAGAGAAGTTTCAAGTATGGAAGCAAGGTCTAAGATCAAAGGACCTTAGCAAAAACTGAAGTCTTAGTAAGTAGAAAGTGGACAAATCACAAATCTCTTCAGGTAGATGGCTCTGCTCGATCTGTAGAAAAGGCATAGGTAGAAACTCCATAAGATGTACCTGGTGTAAGCTATGGACACATAAGAGGTGCAACAATATCAGGGAGGTTAACAGGGAAAATAGCACTTGTATGTGGAAGATGCACAGGTACAATAAACACTGAAAATGTACAGAAAATAGACTCCTTCAACTGCCAGCGGGGTAGGCTTGAGGTACAAGATAGCTTCCATTATCTAGGTAACTAAATTAGTAGCAGAGGTGGATGCTCTGAGAGCATAGATGTGGGAATAAGATTAGGCTGGGCAAAGTTCAGAGAGCTCCTACCCCAGCAGGCAACAAAGGGCCTCTCTCTCAGGGTGAAAGGCAGATTGTATGATGCTTGTGTGCAAACAGCCATGCTACATGGCAGCAAAACATGGGCTGTGATAGCTGAGGACATGTTTAGGCTTAAACAGAAATGAAATCAGTATGTTTTGTGGGATGTGTAATGTCAGTGTGCATGTTCAACAGAGTTTAAGCACCTTGAGAGAAAAGTTAGGCATAAGAACTATCAGTGGTGTGCAAGAGAGACAACTGCGTTGGTGTGGTCATTTGATGCATATGGACGAGGACAGCTGTGTATAGAAGTGCTGATCTCTAACTGTGGAGGATACCTGTAGTAGAGGTGGACCCAGGAAAACATGAGATGAGGTGGGGAAGCATAATCTTCGAACTTTGGGTCTCACAGAGGAAATGATTAGTGACCAAGACTTTTTGTGATGTGCTGTGCTTGATAAGATTGGTCAAGCCAAGTGAAATCGTAGTCATGGCTGATGCTGGTGTCATGTAAGTGGCACTTGTGCCAGCGGCATATAAAAAGTATCTTCTGAGTGTTGGGCCTCATAGAGGCAAAGTGGCTGAGCTCTTCTCGAGTGTTGGTCCTCAAGGAGGCAATGGCTGAGACCTCTGGCATTATGTCGTGCTTGAGAAGTCCAATCAAGCCGAGCAAAATCACAGTCATGGAAGATACTGGTGTCACACAAATGACACCTGTGCTGGTGGCCCATTAAACTCTCAGAGAGGTTGAAGTTAGGAAGGGCATCCAGCCATAGAATTCATGCCAAGTCGGACTGGAGCCTGGCGCAGCTCTCCAGCTTGCCAATTTTAATCAAACTAACGCATGGACAACAGACATTAAATGATGATGATATATGAGTGATAGATAGAGGGAGAAAGAGAGAAGAGAGTGATTATTATGTGTAGCTGTGTGGTAAGAAGTTTACTTCCCAACCACATCGCTCTGGGTTCAGTTCTACAGTGTGGCACTTTCAGCAAGTGTCTTCTACTATAGCCTTGGGCCAACCAAAGCACTGTGAGTAGATTTGGTAGACAGAAACTGAAAGAATCCCATCATGTGTGTGTGTTCATGTCCCCCACTGCTGCTTAAAAACTGATGTTGGTTTGTTTACATCTCCATAACTTAGTGGTTCAACAAAAGTGACTGACAGAATAAGTACTAAGTTTAAAGACAATAAAGTCGTGGAACTGATTTGTTCGACTAAAAACTCTTCAAGGCAGTGCTCCAGCAGGGCCACAGTCAATTGACTGAAACAAGTAAAAGATAAAAAATGGTAAGAGGTAAACATTGTTTAATGAACACAGAAAATATTTTTATGAGCTACCAATAGTTTCATCCAATGCAAACAATACATTGTTTTATAACACGTCTGCTACCTTCAAGCAATCTACATAAAGACACCAAACATGTTAAAAATGTTGTCTGTGTTGTTTTTTATTGCATGAAACTACTGGTAGCTCATAAAAATAGATAATGTGTTTATTAAACAATATCTATCTCTCACCAGATTACAACTGTTTTTGCTGATCTTACCACTACAAAGCAGTACAATATATATATATATAATATATATATATATATATTATATATATATATATATATATAATATATATATATATATAGGGAGAGTTTACGAAAAAAACAAAAGATGAAGACAGGTGGTGTACAAAACAAACAGATGTATTAGTATAACACTCAGGAATATATATATATATATATATATATATATAATATATATATATATACTCTTTTACTTGTTTCAGTCATTTGACTGTAGCTATGCTGGAGCACCACTTTTGGTTGAACAAATTGACCCCAGGACATATTCTATGTAAGCCTAGTACTTATTCCATCAGTCTCCTTTGTTGAACCGCTAAGTTACGGGGACCTAAATACACCAACATTGGTTGTCAAGTGATGGTGGGGAGACAAATACATAAATATATATATATACGACGGGCTTCTTTCTGTTTCCGTCTACCAAATCCATTCACAAGGCTTTGGTTGGGCTGAGGTTATAGTTGGTAACACTTGCCCAAGGTGGGACTGAACCCGGAACCATGTGGCTGGGAAGCAAGCTTCTTACCACACAGCCACTCCTGTGTGTACGTGTATGTTTACCACTAGAACCTGCTATGGCAACTGAGAGAGTGGCAAAAGTGTTGTGCAAGTTTTGCCACTGAAACCAAATGATGTACAGATGTCTCAGCATCATTTCATTTCTTGATGTATTTTGTAGTGTTATGGCAATCGGTACCTGGCAACGTGTGAAAGTCATACCTGTGCACATGTAAGGATAAAAGTAAGTCAGATTGAATGTGGGACGGTTATAATCAGACAAGATGAGCCAATCATCATGTATATATATATATACATTTTGTTATGATTTATATGTAAATACTTATATATTATACGTGTGTGCATGTATGTATATATGTATGCATTGTTGTAACTTGAGAAATCCTTCTTTTAGTTTCCATAAGCTTTCCTTGAATCAGAGTTAATGCCTAGAATATCTGTATACTAAGAATATTCCGGTAATCCCCAAAAGAATTATTGCATATTTTTTAATATCTAGTTGGTTTTCTTGAGCATTATCAGAAATGATTCTCTCATTCACACAATCATTATTGAGTGATGCCACATCTGGCATCTCTTCAGCTGTTGAAGTATCTGAATCTCTTTCATCTATATTGAGGTTATTCTCTCCATACTGATAATCATTAGAGTCAGGTTCTATCTGTTGTTCATGATTATAACTTGGTGGGTATAATGGTGTTGCCTCCACACTAGTATTGTCTTCTGGGCTAGACCGACCTTCAATGGTATTTTCAATCTTTCTTGCATTATTACACTCCTTTAGTTTATTTTCTTGGTCTCTAATCGGATCAGGATGCCTAGATTCAGATGGTAGCGATGTACACTCAATCGGAGGACTATCATGAGTTAAACTTGAGCTGAATTTATTACTAACTCCTTTTTTCTCTTCCTCCTTCTCTCTGTTTTCTTGAAAATAACTATCACATGAATAAGCAGTTCCTGGTGTTTCATAATGGTCACCTGGTTGTTGGTACCGACCTGTTGTTGGTGGTTCATTTGACTGAGCTTGATGATTCTGTTGTTGTGGGCGCTGTCTTAATCTAACCTTTCCTTTGATTTCATCATGCATTTCAATTAGTCCGAGCTCTGTCAATGCTAACAACAAGTCTTTAAGGGTTTTATCTGCTAATTCTTCCATTACATAATGCATAAAATTTTCATCCAACATGTGATGATTTTCTATTCTGTTTCTGTCTTCTGTGGAGAGCCCTAGGGATATAAAAGCAAGAATAACACTCAGTCAATTCACAAAGACAATATTTGTATGGGAAATAATATCACTATACTGGTTTGATAAATTGGTATCAATCATTTTCAGCTGGTTCAAAGGTTTTGTGATTAAGTTGTCAGCAAGAGAGGAAATTTATTTAAGAGAGGAAAAAATTACCATAGTGGAAACATAGGAAAAGACAAATCAAATCAGTATGTGTGTTATGTATACATATATATATATATATATATACATCAATTAGAAAAAAAACACCTTTTTATCAATTCAACAATGAAATAATTAAATTATATCATATAGAAAAAATTAAATACAAGATAAAAACATATACCAATGATTAAGTAATGTATAAATATTTATTATATTTATGAAAAAAAAATTTCAACTTATATAAGAAAGGAATAACAAACTATAATATATCATTACTAGAAAATTAAAATACAATTAATTAAAATATTTAAAACAAATATATATATATATATATATATATATATATATATATATATATATATATATAATACAAAATATACATTAAGTGAAAACTAAAATACTATAATTTAATCTATATACATTAAATTAAATTATTAATTAATTAATTAATTTATTTAATAAACATCTAAGTTAAATCTTATTCTAATTAAGTAATATATACTAAAAAACTTCATGTTAAGTTACGTACATAATGCTTGTACAAACTATGAACTTTAGAATTAAAAATTGAGAAGACTCGGCAAGCTCAAGTGAGACCTTAACCTTGTGGCCTATGCCATGGGTGTAACCAGCCCACTTATTCATACCTTTCCTTCATTGGACACTAAACTCTGCTTGCAAAGACCTGTTGAGACAAGTGAAATAGAAAATGAAATCAAATTCGATGACTAGCATCCATGCTAGTGGAGTGCTAAGGGTACCTTACGAGTGTGATCGTTGCCAGAGCAACAAGCTGCCCCCCGTGCCGGTGGCACGTAAAAAAAAACACCATTCGAGCGTGGCCGTTGTTTTTCTCTTTGCCTTCGTAAAAAAGTATGTTACTGTCATGGAGATTCTTATTGTAGCAGAAAAGGAATTTTAACTCCTATTTCTAAATTCGGTATGTGGTGAAGCAATTACCTGAACCTTAATTATAATTATGTTTATAATTATAGAATATTTGTATAATTTTACCTATAAAGGTTATTTTAACATTCTGATCTACTTGGTGAAATTATTAATTAATTGATTGATTAATGAATTAATTTGATTAATAAATTTTACCCTTTTATTATTAATATATATATATATATATATATATATATATATAGAGAGAGAGAGAGAGAGAGAGAGAGAGAGAGAGAGAAATGTAGATATTACTATTATATTGGTGAAAGATGTAAAAACATGTGCTCTCTGACCAAATTTATGGAAATACAGGGATTGCAATGTTGGAAATTTGTGCTATGGTGCTATCTTTTACAAGCCACCACCACTGCCATCATCATCATCATCATCATCATATGTTGAATGGTTTGACAAAGAACCAACAAATCATACTGCAGTGTTTGTTTTGGTATGGATTCTACAGCTGGATGCCCTTCCTATCACCAATTGCTTTGCAGAGTGGACCAGGTGCTTTTTATGTGGCACCGGCACTAGTGAGGTCTCCCTGTAACTCACAAGTCAACAAACCTAAAGAAAGCGGATGTGGTCTCTGTATCCTAGATGGGGATGCTGCACATATAGAGCAGCACTAGCAGTATCGCCCGGCATTGCTCAGGTTTGTAAGGGAAATAACTATAAAGCATTTTTAGAGAGTTATAGCCAAAAAATAGCAAAAAAATGATGGTAAATTTTTTTTTGAGAGTTAAAAAAGGTCGAGTTGCGTCCCCTAGACAATCTGTGGTTTGTGTTTCTGATTCTCGACCCCATGTCGAATTTATCGATTTTTTTCAGAACTGGGGGAACTTTTCAAAATTTTCGCTGCGTTAGTTTTGAATTATGACATTGGGCTATGTGTGTGTCAAGTTTCATCAGAATCGGTTGAAAGCCGTGGTCAGGGTGAGGGTACAACCAAACAGACACACAGAAACACACACAGACAAACAGCCGTTTATATAGAGAGAGATGAGAAAACCAAGAAACTCAGTGGAAGAAGCAACTGTGTCAGACCATCAGGGTCCTCTCACATAATAATTGATCAAGACCTGTTTAACCTGTAACAGATGATGATGGAGATGGAAATGAGGACTGATGGTAACGAGATAATGATGGTGATGCTGATTCTGTTCATGATGATGATGAAGAAAAGAAATTGTTGTGAAGGATATTTGAAGTGCAGAAAGAAGTGAACATGTTTACAAAGTCAGAAAACAGCACAGCTCCCATGACTTTCGGAAACATTTTTTCACGCTATGAGTTGCTGAAGCATGGAACAGACTGCCAGCATCAGTTGTTAGTTGTTGGAGTACTGCATCCTTCAAAACTTCCATGCTTCCTGAGATTCGCCAACACTATACCTGATTTTCTCCCCCTCCATACACACGCAAGCATCTATCTGACTCATACACTGTTCGCTCTCCAGACATTTGTACACTACTGCATATACTTTATACTCACTTTTGACAAGTTGTGGTGCACCTGAGCACTGTATACAATAATTCCATTATTATTATTATTATTATTAATATTTTTATTATTATTATTATTATTATTTAAGTGAGGTGGGAATGCTATGGAGGATGCGAAATGAGTTGAAAGAAAAACTGTGCATAAGAGGAATCATGAGTTGTGTAGAAGAGAGACCATTGTGCTGCTGCAATGATGTGTGTAAAGGATGACAAAGAAGCGGAGACAGAGAGAAGTGATGAACACTGATTTCAGAAAATAGAATTTCTCAAAAAAAATGATGAAATATGGTAAGGTATTGCTCAAAGTTGGAGACCACACAAACAGGGAAAAAAATCGAATGGATGATGATGAAGATAATGGTGATGAAGATGATAGTAAAGACCACAAAACAGTTTCTTTGATGTTTAATGATTCCAGCAATCTTATACAGCCAGTAAGGATGATACTGTAGTCGGAGATACGCCATACCACACACTAGATAATATACCTGAAAGCCAAAGTATCATGTAAAAAGCACTAGTGATGGTGCCACATAAAAAAAAGCACCCTTTGTACCCCCTGTAAAGTAGTTGGCATTAGGAAGGGCATCCAGCTGTTGAAAGAAAATCCAAACAGACTACAGAACCTGGTGTGGCTCCTGGCCATGCCAGCTCCTGTCAAGCTGTCCAACCCATGACAGCATGGAAAACAGACATTAAATGATGATGATGATGATGAAGATGATGATGATGATACAGTATATGAGAATAAAGACAAGCTGTTCAAAGCTAGAATGCATTCATAAGACTGATTAGCTGAGGTTAATCTCAACAATAAGCAAACACCATTATCATAGAATGTGAAGAAAAACAGAACCAATCTTACCCAATTTAAGAGCCAAATCCTTCCAGTTTGGATGGCGACCAGCAGCATTTAACTTGTCTAGACATAAGAAGCGTTCAAAATGAATGAGATGACAGTCAAATCCTTTCTTTTACCTGCAATGGTAGAAGAGAAAGGAATTTAGTCAGAATACACACACACACACACCCATTTTCACCACTCAACCCATTCCCCTTCTCATCTCCCTCTCTGCCTCCCACTCTCCTCATTTATTCTTATTTGTTTATTTTTATTTACTCATTCATTTATTTGGATCACCTACACTTATGATTGTGATCAATTAAATAAATAGACATAATTGCATGTTTACAGGCTGATGTTTGTCAATTGTTTATCCTCTCCATTTTCTTATTTGCCTTATATATATATATATGCATATAAGGCGTAGGAATGGCTGTGTGGTAAGTAGCTTGCTTACGAACCACATGGTTCCGGGTTCAGTCCCACTATGTGGCACCTTGGGCAAGTGTCTTCTACTATAGCCTCGGATTTGGTAGACGGAAACTGAAAGAAGCCCATCGTATATGTGTATATATATATATATATATGTATATGTATGTGTGTGTATATGTTTGTGTGTCTGTGTTTGTCCCCACAACATCGCTTGACAACCGATGCTGGTGTGATTACGTCCCCGTAACTTAGCGGTTTGGCAAAAGAGACCGATTGAATAAGTACTAGGCTTACAAAGAATAAGTCCTGGGGTCGATTTGCTCAACTAAAGGCGGTGCTCCAGCATGGCCACAGTCACATGACTGAAACAAGTAAAAGAGTAAAGAGAATATGTGTATATATATATATGCATATATATATATATATATATATATATATATATATATATATATATATATATTATATATATATATATATGCATATATATATGCGTATATATATGCGCATATATATATATATACACGCACACACACATGTGTATATATATATATATATATATATATATATATACACACACATATATTGTTCACTGATATTTTTTCCTGACATGTCTGTAATGCATTTGTGACTATTCAGTGGTACAGAAGTATTTTTCACTTCTATCTTCTAGCGATGTAGGTGCTCATGTAGTGCTCTTGTGTATATATATACATACCTAATATTGTATGTATATATTTTGTCAATTTGCCTGTACGGTTGATAATTCACTTGCCACTCGTGATAGTATTTTAATAATACCATCCCTATATTTATTTATACATATATATCTTTCCAAGTGCATATTACTAATTTGGTGATAAAATGCAGATGGCTAGCTGGATGGATTCTCTGAACTTTCAGAACAAGAGAGAAGGAGACACTGATGGTCCTTTGGAAAGCATTCATCCTCAGCTGCTTGGACTACTGCTCCCAACTATGGTCACCACACAATATAAAGCTAACAGCAGAACTTGAAGCAATTCAACGAAGCTACACTAAGAAGATTGTCTCAATGCAACATATCAGCTACTGGGAAAGACTGAAAGTATTAAAACTCTTCTCCCTGGAGTGAAGTCGGAAGAGATATGCAGTGATATACATCTGGAAAATCCTGGAGGGTCTTGTCCCAAACTTTGGCATTCAAAGTTACCCCAATCGCAGAACGGGGTGCCACTGCATGGTAACAAAGATTCCAACATCACCATCAAAATACAGGACCAGATACTGCAACAGCTTGGGTTTCAGAGGACCACAGCTCTTCAACATCCTCCCTAAATGCCTGAGAAACCTGCATGGTGTGGATGTGGGTTTCTTTAAAACTAAACTGTATCTCTTCTTGTCGGGGGTCCCAGATGAACCTACCTCTCGGCAGGAAACACAGATGCGGGCAGCAGCATCGAATTCCCTTGTTGATCAAGTGCCACATATCAGAAGTGGTTTCACATACTAGTGTAGCTCATTCAACGGCGGTGCCCCAGCATGGCCGCAGCCTTCAGGCTGAAACATTTTTAAGGATTTATATATATATATATGGTTTTGGGTTCAGTCTCACTATGTTGTACCTTTGGCAAGTGTCTTCTACTTTAGCCTCGGGCCAACCAAAGTCTTGTGAATGGATTTGGTAGATGGAAATTGAAAGAAGCCTGTTGTGCATATATATATATGTATGTATGTATGTATGTATGTATGCATGTATGTATGCATGCATGTATGTATGTGTGTGTTTGTGTCTGTGTTTGTCCCCCACCATCATCATTTGACAGCCGATGTTGGTTTGTTTCTGTCCCTGTAACTTAGCAGTTCAGCAAAAAAGACCAATACAACAAGTACTAGGCTTACAAAGAATAAATCCTGGGCTCAATTTTTTCGACTAAACCCCCACCCTTGAAGGTGGTACTCCAGCATGGCCGCAGTCAAATGACAAACAAATAAAAGAATATATATATATGACAGGCTTCTTTCAGTCTCTATTTACCAAATCCACTCATAATTCTTTGAGCTGCCCAGGCCTATAGTAGAAGACACTTGCCTCACAGTGTAACAACCTGGAACAATATGGTTGGAAAGCAAATATTCTTCCCATACTTTTGACAATATATAACACAATACATAACACAAAACATGGATTATGTGATACATATGAACATGGGTCCAAAGTGCAGTGCAGTTGGATCGAACCTGAAATTGTGGAGTTGCAAAAGAAACTTCTTAAGCACACAGCCATACAATACACTTTTCCTCTGTTTTTCTAAATCTACTTCTCACTCTACCTCTCTAACGTTATACTTACAAATCCATTGGCTGAATTCATTAGCAATAGCTTTCTTATTTATGGCATTAGATCTCAATGCTTTCACCAAATTACAATCCCAATTGTCAAATCTAGGAAGTTCTCTTATAAGTTCCTTCATGCCCAATTTACGGCCGTGTCTTTCAATTGTGCATTCTATTCCTTCCTGTGAAAAAGAAAGACTGATGATATAAAATAGGCAAGAAATGTTGGTGTCGTAGTTGTTGTCATTATTATTAAGAAGGCAGAAAGCTGGGAGAATAGTTAGCATGACACACAGTCTACCACCAGCACACAAAATAGAATTGATAATCAACAGGAAGAAACAAAACAAGGAAGTAATTAAAAGAAAAACAAAAAAACAAATGGCTAACTTTTATACCAAGCGTAAACAACAACAACAAACAAAAAACACAAATTAACAACATCTGCAGGACTTTTTCCTTCCATAGGAAACACAAAAGGGGAATTCAGAAAAGCCAAATTCTTCAGAACAATGTCACAAACATTTCAAATGTTTCATTTCTAACAAATGCAACTTTGACTATTTCTGCCTCAAACAAATGAGTTTCTACGACTAAACAAATGGCAATGTCTCACTAAACCATTTTTTTTTTTTTGGTATCAACCAGTCTGAGACCATTCCTGGTTCTCTGACACAAACTTCATTGTTTTAAAGAGATCTCTAAGTTAAAAAAACCTTCCATCATAAATTCATGTTAGTATTCCAAACACCATCCATATGTGGACTCTACAGCAAGTCACCTTACATCTGTTCCCTCAACAGCTTTCAACAGGCACAAACTCACATGCTCAATAATACTCCATCCCTCCCAGTTCAGGGGGTTCTTGCCTTGCAAGGTATTTGCTTATCTTGCTGGTGCCACACAAAAAAAGCACTGGCAATCATCATCATCATCATTTAGCATCTACTTTCCATGCTGGCATGGGTTAGACAGTTTGGTTGAAACTGGTAAGCCAGAGAGCTGCACCAGGTTCCAATCTGATTTGGTTTGCTTTCTGTGGCTGGATGCCCTTCCTAACACCAACCATTCCAAGAGTGTAATGGGTGCCTTTTACATGCTACTGGCACAGGTACCAACTATGATTTCTCTTATAGGGAAAGTTTATGAAAAAAACAAAAGACGAAGACAGGTGGTGTACAAAACAAACAGATGTATTAGTATAACACTCAGGAATAGAAAAAGCCTTTTACATTTCGAGCCTATGCTCTTCTACAGAAAGGGACACAGAAAAAACAAGGAGAGAAAAAAAGGAGAGAAGAAAAATGTGTGTAGTAGCTAATGATCTATCGCTTGATGTGTCTTCTCAAGTATGGCACATCGTTAAAAGTCTCCATCACTTATCTCCTCCACAAAGCCTAATGTTTGAAAAGTGCTTTTCATGTGCCACCGGCATGGTTGCCAGTCACATGACATTGGCACCAGCCATGACAGGTCTTCTCAAGCACAGCATATTGCCAAAGGGCTCGGTCACTTGTCTTTGCTTCCAAGAGGTTCAACATTCAAAGATCATGCTTCACCACCTTGTCTTATGTCTTCCTGGGTCTACTTCTACCACAGTTAGAGAGTGAGACTTCTTTACACAGCTGTCCTTGTCCATATGCATCACATGACCATACCAACGCAGTCATCTCCCTTGCACACCACATCTGATGCCTCTTATGCCCAGCTTTTTTCTCAAGATGCTTACACTCAAACATGCACACTGACATTATCCATCCAGTGGAGCATACTGGCTTCATTTCTTTCAAGCCTACACATGTCCTCAGCTGTCACAGCCCATGTTTCACTCCCATGTGGCATGGCTGTTCACACACAGGCGTTAGTGACTTCAAGCTACTAGCACAAAGGATTCCATGAATCAAGCCAGTTTGGAAAAGAAGGATATGGAAGTTTAAGGATCTTTCGAATAGTCAGATTTAGAGAAGTCCTAACTGAAGCATTTAATGAGAAGGAGAAGGAGTTACAGAGTGGTAAAATAGAGGATAACTGGAAGTTCCTATGCAACAACTTGTTGAGAACTACAGACCAAATCTGTGGTTGGTGTAAAGTCCTGATCAGGCTTGGGGTGACGTGGTGGTAGAACAGTGTAGCTGACAGGACCATTAGAACAAAGAAAAAGGACTGGAAGGGTGGCATTAGCAAATAGTCAAACAGAAAGGAAGAAGTTTGCCAATGTTCTACAGCACGAGGACCAGCAGCTTGAAGTGTTTTAGTTTGCGAGTCAGTGTGCCAGGAAAAATTGTGATGTTGTTGGAGAGAAGTGTGTTTACATGGATGATGGCTTACTTGCAGGTAATGGCTCTGCAAAAGAAGAGGCTTGGCAGTGCCACTACAAAAGGCTACTAAATGTAGAGAACTCACAAGACAAAGAGTCTGCTTATTGTGGATCCAACTGAGGGACCAGCAATCCGAATAGACAGTAGCATGGTAGATAAAGCCATGAAGGATATGAAGACCAGCAAAGCCGCTGGTCCATCAGAAATCACCTCTGAGATGCTTAAAATATCTGGCAGTGTGGATTAGGGTTTAGTTACCTGTATAGTTAATCAGGCTGTATGCAAGGGATTCGTACACAATGACTGGTGTAGCAGTACCATAGTCAACTGCTACAAAGGTAAAGGTGATGACCAAGTAATTAGGGAGAGAGTTAGTCTAGATGAGATGCAGTTTGGTTTTGTGCCAGGGAGAATCACCACTGATGCTATATTTCTGGTAAAGCTGCTGCAGAAGAAGTACTTAGCCAAAAATAAACCTCTTTCATTGACTCCCTTATCTGGTGATCAATGCAGAAACTAGGGATAGATAAGTGGTTGGTGAGACCTGTACAAGCCATGTACAGGAATGCTGTCCGTAAGGTGAGGGTTGGCAACAAGTATAGCGTTGAATTAAAAACAAACACTGTCCTGGAGCCACATACAAAGCATTGATGGTGCCATGTATAAAGCACTGGAAAACAGTCAGTAAGTCACTGAAGTATTTTAGGTCTGTTATTTCAGAAGAGAGCAAGGAATAAATACAAATAATAACAAATATCAATGGCAGAGATACAGTTAATAACACAGTTAGGAGAGAGAGAATGAGAGAGAGAGAGAGAGAAAGAAAGAAAGAGGGAGACTTACACTAGTCATAGGATTTAAACCTTTTAGTTCGCTCAGCAACTGTCTAGCGTCGACTTCTCTCACCAGCTTATCAGCAATCTTCTCAGGTATTTCCATGATTTCTTAAATCTAAAAGGAAATAAATAAATCTATAAACCATGGTTTAGTTAGATAAGCAAATATTTAGCTTATCTACCAAAATCACATCACCTGAATATATATATATATATATATATATATATATATATATATATATGTATATATATTTATATATATATATATATTTATATATATATATATAATATATATATATATATATATATATATATATATATATATATGCATTTGTATGTGAAAAGAGCTTGTGAAATGAGACCTAGAAAGATATGGAACAAATTAGTGAAAACCTAGCACGAAACTTTGAACTTCATGGAGGAGATAAGAAAGGATCAAGGTGGCTGATGTTAAGTAGTGCATTTTGGTGAATCTGCTGTTCTGGAATCATAATGTATACATACACAACTGGGACCCGAGCTCAATTAGCTTGTCAAGCCTTCCCTCGAATCCTCTCATCTTTCACTGATCCCTCCATCACTTGCTTAACTGCTGCTGTAATAATATGAGGGCAAGAATGCGTATTTCATCATCATTTTTTTCTGTAATATCTGTTAAGGAATATGGTGATGAATACATAAAATTACTACTATCATCATCATCATCATTGTTTAACGTCTGCTTTCCATGCTAGCATGGGTTGGATGGTTCAACTGGGGTCTGGGAAGCCAGAAGGCTGCACCAGGCCCAGTCAGATCTGGCAGTGTTTCTACAGCTGGATGCCCTTCCCAATGCCAACCACTCTGTGAGTGTAGTGGGTGCTTTTTATGTGCCAGACGAGGCTGGCAAACGGCCACGATCGGATGGTGCTTTGAGACCTATCACAGCTGGTCTGGTATGTCCTTCCCATCACCTAAGTAACTTTGTTGACATCTTTTTGAAACCATTCTTTACCCATATATTGAATTTCATTTGGGATTTCATATCACATCTACCTAAAACATGGAAACTGAATGTTATTGGTTATTTTTCATGCAGTAAGCCTTTAAACAAATATTTCACATAGTTTAGAAATAATTGTAAACGTAAACAAGCAATCCCAAGTATATTCACCATAGACTTTTAATGGAAACAACTACAAAGATAGAGGTACAGTGATGGGAACAAATTTTGCTCCAGTTTATGTAAACTAATTGGATACTAGAGACAAAACTGTATGAAAGATTAAAAAAAATATTAAAGGAAATATATAGAGGGCACATGGAAAGAACATCTTGATGATTGTTTCCTAATTTGGACAAAATTGTAGATACTTTGAAAGAACTCCATGTCATTTTGAACAATCTACATCTAACTCTGAAAGTCATAAATTAGATGAGCAACACAAAATTACCCTTTCTTGATATAATGGTAATGTTTTCCATGCTAGCATGGGTTGAACGGTTTGACCAGGGTCTGGGAAGCCAGGAGGCTGCACCAGGCTCCAGTCTGATCTGGCAGTGTTTCTACAGCTGGATGCCCTTCCTAGCGCCAACCACTTCGTGAGTGTAGTGGGTGCTTTTTATGTGCCACCGGCATAGGAGCCAGAGGAGGCTGGCAAACAGCCATGATTGGTTGGTGCTTTTTACATGTCACCGACACAGACACCAATCAGACGGTGCTGGCATTAGCCATGTTTGGATGGTGCTTTTTACGTGCCACCGGTACGGGTATCATAAACTACAATATCCATTTGATTTTTATTTTGATGTTGACATACTTGACTCAATAGGTCTCCTCAACCACAGCGGGTCACCCTATAATGAACTCACTTCATTTGTCAAGTCTTCGCAGTCACAGCATATCTCAGATGTCTCGGTCTTTAGTCATTTCCTCTGTGAGGCCCAACATGCTACCAGCATGGGTATCACAACTAAAATACCCATTTGATTTTTATTTTGATGTTGACGAACTTGACTCAATAGGTCTCCTCAAGCACAGCAGGTTGCCCTACGATCCAAGGTTAGCACAGCAGGCTGTTCTGCAAGCCATGAACTCACTTCATTTGTCGGGTCTTCGCAGTCACAGCATATTTCCAGAGGTCTCAGTCTTTCGTCATAGCCTCTGTGAGATCCAATGTTCGAAGGTCATGCTTGACCACCTCACCCCTTATATATACATATATATGTACACACACACACGCATATATATGTGTGTGACCGCGTGTGTACCGTTGGTGATTTTTTTCCTCTGTCTTCCCTTCTCTGGATCTTTCCTTCTATGTTTCCGCCGAAGAGCTCTGCTCGAAACCTTAAACCTTTCCTGAGCGTCCAATAATACTATATTTGTTCCACGTCCTCGCGTTGTTATTTTTTGTGCTTTCTTGTTTGGATTAACTTTATATACATACATATATAGGTACATCCATACATATATATATATATATATATATATACGTACATATATACATACATTTATTTTTTTATTTATTTGTTTCAGCCAAGTGGCTGTGGTTGTGCTGGAGCACCACCATGACTTTCCCTCCTTATGCTGTGCTCTTTACACGTTCCTTGCATGGCTCTTCTCCACCACCTGATGTAGTCCAATTAAGACTTTCAATGGTACATCTGGTGTATAAGAGAATTTGACATCAACTGTATCTAATTTCGAGCCATCGGTTCGTCTGGTATCGTGGATAGGAAAGTGTTGAGTTTTGTTTTGAAGACCTCTATATCAATGTCTTACAGGTCTCTCGATTGTTTTGGCAGGACATTAAAATGCTGAGGTCCTCTGAAACTGAGGCTGTTGCAGTACCTTGTAAGGAAGTAACGCTTAGCAATAAGAATAAAGAATATATTACTAAAATGAATGTTTACGTTCTAAGGCAGCAAGCTGGCAGAGACATTAGTGCACCGGGCGAAATGCTTAATGGTATTTCGTCTGTGTTTACACTTTGAGTTCAAACTCCACTGAGGTCGACTTTGCTTTTTATCCATTTTGGATCTGTTCAATTTGACATACAGATTATTTTGTGTGCTCTTGTATTGACACTTTGCAACGGTTCACAACATGCATCACTATCATGTAAGCAGTATTGTTAATTTCTAATCTTCTGTAAAAACATGTCTGGCCATAGAGAAATATTATCTTTCTTGGAAACAAGTGAAGGCATTTGATCATAGAAAATTGGCCTCAATGACTTTCTCCTGACCCATGTAAAATGGATATTAATATGATGATATGAAATATACTGAGGTGTAGTCAAAATTCTGAAGAAAGAAAATTTAACTCTATTACATTGTTATTATTATATTCTCTTTAATAAAGGTTAACATTTTGCCGTTTAATTCCATTCATTGTATGTATCTCTGTTTTGATCACAATTTTGGTGAGAAAAAGTGTGTACTAAACATGGAGGTTTATAATAGGTTTTGAAAAGTTCCCACTGCATGGCACTTTGGGCAAGTGTCTTCTACTAAAGCCTCAGGCTGACCAAAGCCTTGTAAGTGGATTTGGTAGACGGAAACTGAAAGAAGCCCGTCATAAATATATGTATGTATGTAAGTGTTTGTGTGTCTGTTTGTGCCACCAACATTGCTTGACAACCGATGCTAGTGTGTTTACGTCCCTGTAACTTAGCGATTCGGCAAAAGAGACTGACAGAATAAGTAATAGGCTTACAAAGAATAAGTCCTGGGGTCGATTTGTTCGACTAAAGCAGTGCTCCTGCATGGGTGAAGTCAAATGACTGAAACAAGTAAAAGAATATATATATAAAAACACACACACACACCTATACATATATACATAAATTCACATTCCAGGGTGCAGACATCCATTGACTGGCCAACACCTCCACATTAATCGCTTCTGATTCTTATGTGCAAAGTATGTTAAATCCATCCTTCAATATCGTCTTCATCCATTTCAGTTTGGCTTCATACTGTAGAAATTTATTTACTTTGAGTTGATTTATGATTCCATATCAACAGATTCGTACAGCGACAAATACAGATTTATGCACACAAACACACACAATGTATATGAATATATTTCACATCTAAAGAAGTTTCAAATGTGGAAATAAGGTCTGGAATCTAAGGACCTTAGGGTTAATTTAGCAAAAATCAAAGTCCTAGTAACTAGGAAAACAGATGAGTCACAAATCCCTGCTCAATATGTAAGAAGGATGTTGGTAGAAACTCAATACGTTGCAGCCAGTGCAGACTTTGGATCTTTTCGGTTTGAACAGCAGTTTTTAACATAATTTCTAAGTAACTAAAAAATTTTAAACTTCATATACTGGTAGAATGTGTTTATAAAACATATTTTTCTCTTGGCTTTATTGAGAAAATTCTATGGTTTGTAAGATATTTGTTGTTGTTTTTTCTTCAATTTCTGCAATTTCAACCAATCACTGACGTCCATTGAGGTAAAAAACATTCTGTGCCGTATGAATATGTCCCTCGTTTAAGAAACAGATTGGGTTTATTTACATTTGTGAAGAAAAACAGATACCCTTCCCCCCACCCCTAACCCTAAAACAGATTGAAATGCAATAGATCGATACTAGGGTCATAATTATGGGCGACAATTTCATATGACACCGCTAGAAAAAACTGCTGTTCAAACCGAAAAGATCCCAGGCTTTGAACAGATAAGAAGTGTAGTGGTATAACAGGAAGGTTGATGGAGAACAGAGTCTTTGTATGTAGCAAATGTCCAGACAAAATAAGCAGTAAGAATGTTCAGCAGGGGAACATTAGAAGTAGTAGATAGCTTTTGTTACCTAGGAGAGCAAGTTAGTAATGGTGGAGAAAGTTCTGGAAGTGTGGTTGCTAGGATAAGAACTAGCTAGGCAAAGTTCAGAGAGCTTCTTTGTTGGTAACTAAGGACCTCCCCCTCAGAGAGAAAGGCAATTTGTTTGATGCATGTGTACATACAACTATGTTATAATAAGGACTTTGACTACAGAGGTTTTGAGAAGACTTGAAAGAAATGAAGCTAGCCATGCTCCACTGAATGGGTAATATCAGTGCACATGCACAACAGCATGTAAATGAGTTAAGAGGAAAACTGGGTATAAGGGGCATCAGGTGTTGTGTGCAGGAGAGAAGACTGCACTGGTTTGGTCATGTGATGCATATGGATGAATACACGCCATTGATTGGTTGAAATTTTGTTGTTTGTTCCTTCTCGAGCCATGCCTGGTTTCATTGGCGTATAGATTCCCCACCTGGACGGGACGCCGGTCCGTCGCAGGTGAGCTGCAAGATGCAGGAGGAAAGAGTGAGAGAAAGTTGCGGCGAAAGAGTCAGCAGAAGTTCACCATTACCTTTCGCCGAGCCGCGTGGAGCTTAGGTGTTTTCGCTCATAAACACACACATCGCCTGGTCTGAGATTCGAACACGCGATCCCTCGACCGCGAGTCCGCTGCTCTAACCACTAGGCCATGTGCCTCCACAATTGGTTGACATTACCGAAATACAACAACTTTAACACGAAATAACTTTCAAAATATAAACTTTTCTCAACAACACTAAGAGTAAAAGATGTTTTATATGACACATTCTACCAGTGTCCGAAGTTTGAAAGTGTTTAGTTACAAAAAATTAATTTCTCGATCTGTCGTTTAAAGGGAAAAAGATCCTTATCCTTACACCCATCCATACTTACCCCACCCCATATGTGTGTATATATATATATATATTTAACAGATGTATATACATGACGTGTAACGGCGCTTCAGTGCCCCACACATTGACTTGGTTCCCTCATAATTTCTGAAAATAAAATTTTGCAGAGATACGTTTTTCTGCCTATCAAGCAATTTCTTTGAAGGTACCAGGTGTAAAATATGAGTAGGTGTAGAAAAAAAAGAAAAAGAAAAGAAG
>NC_043010.1:17295688-17397380 GCF_006345805.1 Octopus sinensis
GTCAACTTTGCGAACATACAATTTCTGGTAGATACATCAGAAGAATGTACCCACAAAAACGGTAGTTCATATGAAAATAATTTACTATCGGACACAGGAGGATATAAGTCCTTTAAAACAACCTGGTAGGAGTAGTGAGGGAAAGTAGGAGTTACTTTAATCATCAAACCCCTTCTAAATTGCAGGCCTTGTGTCTATCAGCATCGTCATTATTCTAATGTCTACATTTCCATGTTTGTGTAAACCGCAGGAAACTCGGAGAAACAGATTCTCTACAGTTGGATGCTCTTTCTATCCCGAACCCTAACCTGCTTTCAAACATGGTAATATTTCCCCCTGTCCTTCAAACATGAACAGTACAACGGCCAGGCATGTTTTTGCAGAAGATTAACAGCTAAACCACTTGCAAGGTATGATGTTTGCTTACAATTATCCTTCATTGTCATAACAAAGTGACAAACACACACACACATATTTATTTATTTATACACACACACAATAGCAGGCTTCCTTCCGCCTCCGTCTACCAATCTATTGAAAAGGCTTTAATCAACCTGGGCCTGTGCCATACAGTGGGATAGCACCTGAAATGACATGGTGGAGTAAGAAACTCTTTAACCTCCTATGTCTGCATCTTATGTCTTCCTTCAATTATCTTCAAAATAATCTGCAATTTACTGGTGTTTATTATAGAACCATTTTACATTTATTTTCTTAAGCTGGTGTCAACAGGTGCCATGCAAAAAGTACTGGTGCTCGTGCTACGTAAAAGGCACTGGTGATGGTGCCACATAAAAAAAAAAACCATCCAGTACACTCTGTAAAGTGACTGGTGTTAGCAAAGGTACCCAGGTTTCATAGTCTGTCGAACCGTCCAACCCATGCCAGCATGAAAAAACAGACGTTCAATGACGATGATGATCCTGATATCAACATTAACAAAAAATTACTGGCATATTAACCCTTTAGCAATTAAAGCAGCCGTATCTGGCCAAAATATTCTACTTGATTTATCTTCTGACCGACCAGATCTTGCCTCTCACACTTACCCTACAATATCATTCTAAAAGTAGACACGTCATTTGAAATCTCAAAGCTACACAGTAAAGCATGACTAGTTCAAATCAATGTAAATAAATAAGCATTCGATCTGGCCCACAGTGGCCTTCTCTTCGCTTAGTACATTATGTCATTTTGTTTGCAAGAAATAGACCGGATGTAAATTGCCATTCTTCAAAC
The DNA here is from genome assembly GCF_006345805.1 of Octopus sinensis. Lineage (NCBI taxonomy): Eukaryota > Metazoa > Mollusca > Cephalopoda > Octopoda > Octopodidae > Octopus > Octopus sinensis. The sequence goes on from NC_043010.1 coordinate 17,296,928, forward strand.
TCAGTGAAGTAAAACAAGTTAAGACATGTCACATGCAAGAAATTATGAAAAAAAAAATACAGTGAAATGTCAGACAATAGCTAAGTTATAAGAAAAGCGGAAATTGCTGACTATTGAAGAGCTTTGTGAGTCACTTAACCTTCGCATGTCATTTGACAACCATTGTGTTATATGTAAAGCAATTCAATGGGCAGGTAAGAAAGAGCAGATAATAATAATAATAATAATAATAATAATAATAATAATAGTTTCAAATTTTGCCACAAAAGCAGCAATTTTGGGGGAGGGGATGAGTCAATTACATTGACCCCAGTGCTTGACAACCACTTATTTTATTGACCGCCAAAATGATGAAAGGTAAAGTTAACCTTGGAGGAATTTGAAGTCAGAATGTCAAGGTGGATGAAATGCCGCTCAACATTTTGCCCAGCACGGTAAGGATTCTGTCAGCTTGCTGCTTTAATAATAATAATAATAATAATGATTTCTTTATTAACCACAAAGGGGTTTACATAAAAAAGAAAACCTTATGGAGAAAACGGGATAAATACAATGCGGGGTTACATGAAAGTTGAGTAAACAATGGAAAACCTTAACATTAATTGAATATAACAACAAAATTCCCCCAAAGAGGGTTTACCTCTTAGAACTGCTTGTGAAAACCCCACAAGTCCACAACAGTTCTGACCACTAGGGTAAGTGCCCTCTTCGCTTTGTCTACAGCCACATGCTTAGAGTAGGCTCACTCACTCGGGCCATTCTTGCAACGTTCATCCACCTTTTGAGAAAATTACTGCTGGGGGCAGAACATCTCTCTCCACCCTCACTTTTCTTTTCAAGTGAAATTTGAAAAAGTTAATGAGGGTTTGGCCAAAGAGGAAAGTATCTGTCTTCAGCTCACACAACCTCTTTCACTAAGGCCACCAGGCAAAGAAAAACAGCCTGCCCTTCCTGCTCATAGGAAGGCAGCAGGACTGTCTTCACAATGGACTCAGCCTATAGCTGGATTCGTCCTACACACGACAGCAGGTGTTCGACATAAACCCACAAGTCAGAAATACTAAGGCACCAGATGAGAGCATGCAAAATGGTTGCGTCACTTTGTGCGCATCTCGGGCAAGCCTGGTTGAATACACTTCCATACCTATAGAGCTTATCTGAAACAAGCAGTGTGCCCTGGTAGCACTGCCAGGCCCAGGATTTCTGGAAATTATCATTAGGTCCCAGCCCAGACCAGCCAACTTGTTCTTATTGACACCCAGAGTCTCCCCGAGAAATCGTCGCATTTACCCACCACTAACCCTCCATAGAACGCCACAATAGAATGGACACCGACCACATTGCCTGACTGACAGAACAGCGTGAGCACCTGATGACACTCTAGGTGCCAGGTGCCCTTCCTTGGTCTACGCTTGATCTAGGGCTGCAGCTCAGTTGTGGGAAATCGCATCTGACAAATAGTGACCACACCGCTCACCATCTTGGAAGTGCTGGAGATGTCACAGCCTCAGCACATATCTGTGCATTAATAGCCAAGGCATGCCCAGCCCTCCATTTAATGGGTGTTGACAGCAAATGGAATGCATCTCTTCCACAGAAAGCAAAATGGTAGGTGCTCCAGTTTGGCCAGACTTGAACTGGGACAGGGCACAACGGTAAGCCAGTAGTAGATGATGGATACAATGTAAGCATTTGCCACCTCCACCCAACCTTTCAGGGATAGTTTTCTCTCAGCCCATTTCTGGATGAGATTGGCCACCCTGCTTGCTACCTTGTCCTAGTACTTCTCCACCTGTTGGAAGGCATGGACTTGCCTCTCTAGTTGCCAAGTTGCAGGCCTACTGACTTCTGATTAATTTCTGCTCCTGTCACCACTTTGTATTCTTTTAGAACAGTGCCAACCAGATTTATGAGCTTAGTGTTCAACACTATGACATTGGCATCGTCTGCATATGCCGACATGGTTTTCCCACATCCTAGTTTGCGCAGGATGCCTCTCAACGCTTCCAATTTCTGCAGTAATGGCTCTAGAGCCATCACATATAGGAGAGATGAGAGGGGATACTCATGATGGACTGAAAGCATGATGCTGAAAGGTTCCGATCTGGGTAACTGTTCACCCAATCTACCAAACAGATGTCACTGTACATTGCTGTAATCCACCCACGGAAAATGGGATCAAAACTGGTTGCCATGAGAATGGCCGCCAAGTATTGGTGGTCAACTCTATCAAAGACTGATCTAAATTGATCAACACCCCACTCATGCCAGCTTCATTCCCTACCCTGTCTATGATGTATCACATGAGGTGGAGGTTGTCATGGATGGATCTGCTTTAGGATGGTGCATGTGCATCACCAATCAGTTCTTTAATGACAGACACCAACCTCTTCACTAGCGCCTTGGCCAAAATTTTGAAGTCTGCATTGAGCAGCATTATAGACCAAACATTTTCTATTTGATCCGTCTTGTCTTGGTCCTTTTTAAGCAGTTCCATCACTTCTTGGCTCACAGAACTAGGAATTTTCCCATTCTGCTGCCAATTGCAGTAGGCATCTGCTATGAGATCATCAAACAAGTCTGGCATATAATAGTAAAGACCATCCAAGCCAGGTGATTTACGTGCTGTGCAGCAGCCCATCATCGCATCCTGTATTTCTGCAGCTGTTATTGTCATTTCGCAACACTTTACCCCACTTGATGAGAGTCATTGCATGCGTTCCGGATTGCCAATCGTCCCAAACAGTTGAGCGAAATGCTTTTGAAATGCTGCACACATCCGCTTGGGCTCAAGTATTGTGCACTCACCTGGGTCCACCAAAAACCGAATTGTGGCTTTGTTGCCATGTTGAGCCTCAACCACTCAGGCCCATCAAGCAGCTTTAATTCCCTCATTTCTTAGAGCACATACCTTAACTCTGACAATTCGTCTTTCATGCTTAGTGGTGAAGAATTAGTCAAGGACCAATCTTGCCGCCTGCACATCAGTTGCAATGCCTCTCCTAAGTCCTTAACTAGCTTTCCTCCTGTTTTATTTTTTTCTATCACTAGTGCCTTGCTAATCCTAACTGGTTCCATTCTAATTGCCCTTTGCAGGGCGTACAACCATTTATTGTTTAAGTAGTGACCCTGTTAATGCTCGCTTAACTAATTCGCTAATCCAGTCTCTGTAAGCTTGGCATGCCGGGAATGATGTGTTCAGCTTCCAGTAATTGGGTCCCTGCCTACCTAGCCTATCTAAGTTGACCATGCAGATCACAAATTTGTGGTCTGTGTTATTCTGTCCTCATCGATATCTGTGGCTGTTTCCACGAGCAGTTTCTTGTACAGTCTTTTGTTGATATCTTTCCTGAAGGCCCCAGCTCCTTCAGTATATTTTGTTTATATTTTGCTGTGTTTTATGATGTTAGCAGGAATTTTATGAGCGGCAGTCTGGTGTTTTTGATGAAATCAGATTCTGTGATGTGTGTATGGTTGGATATGTGTGCATTAAATTCTTTATTGTTTGTGTTTGTTGTGTTGCTGGTGTTGGGGTGTGCAGGCTGAGAGTTGTGTGTGTGAACTGGGTTGTGCTTGTGGTGGTGGTGACGTCGCTGATGGGGATGCTGTTGTTGTTAGCGGCACTGGTGTGGTTGCTAATGGGGAAGATGTTTGTGTGTTTGTTTTGTGATGTGTCTGCTCCCTGTCATCATACCTGCCAGGTTTTTGTGTTTTACTTGGTGTATTTTTGTTCCTTTTTCTTTTAGATCTGGCAACTTGTTGCCATTTGGGCTCTTTTCCTCCTCCGCCATGCTGGACGTGTGAGTGTTTGGGGGAGGGTAGAGGCAAATCTTGTGGGGCTTTTTGGTTGTGCTTTGTTGATAAGGTTGTTGTTGTTTTTGTTGCTGTTTGGTATGTGGAAAGCATTACTGTTGGTTTGTTGTTTATTTTGTTTGCTGTTGTGAGTGGTGTTGCTGCTCCAGTGACCACCTCCCTCTGCTGGTGCTGTTGCTGTGGTTGTTGTGCTGGTGGTGTCTGCGGCAGTGCTTTTTTTTTCCTTTTCATTGTGTATGGCAGAAAGCCCTTAAGTGGTTTGTTTGGCCACAAATGTGTCATCTGGGTTTCCTGCCCTCTACCACTACAAATGATTTTGAACCTCCACAAAGCTTGATGATATCTGGGATCTCTTGTGCAGTTTCAAAATCTGCATGCAATAAGATTTCCATCCCAGTACCATACCAATTTTCTGTTTCCTTGTTTCAAGAACTCTACATCTTCTCTTCTGTGCCGTACAATACAGCTGCTGCCAATAAGATGTCTACTTCTGGTGGAACCTATGCTACCTTCACTCTGACAACTCTTTGACTGAGGTACATAGGAATCATATGTAATTCCTCAATCTTCAGAGTTGTCATGGCATCTTCTTTGGCTAGTGGTTCTCTTGTGAATCTCACCTCTACTGTGTCAAAGCTTTTACTACATGTGACACAAGACTTTTGGTTCCAAACAGGTCTCAGCCATTTTTCAACCTGAGCCTGCATGGCTCTTTCTATCTTGCACATATTCAACGATATACATCTGTATATAATGGTGCTCCTCCATGCCGCTTCCTGCACTTTCTCTGGTATCAGGATTGTGTTAAAGCAGAGAAAAACAGCTTAAGGTGGTATGTAGAAAATACTGTGGAGCTATTGCTGAAGCGTGAAGGAGTCTGGTATCGTCAAAAGTGATAATTATGTAAAGAAAGAGAAACTTAGAGGAGAAAAATACAGAAAAAGAGATAGAAAAAATGTAGTTAGTTTTGAAGAGATGCAAGAACCAAGACAAATACAGAAGATTGGTGGTGATGGATGTGGAGGAGTGACTTGAAGATAGGAACAGAAGCACTTAGAAGCATTGAGGATGGATTGTATGAAGTACAGAATTGATAGCACAACTGAGGATAACAAAGGCAGAATGTGTGGTGAGAGGGATGAAATGGTATGGCACATTGTTAGGGAATGCCCGAAATTGGCAGAACACAGTTACAATAGACGACACGACAATATGAAAAGAATGATCCACTGGGAGCTCTGTGGAAATTACGGCCCACAAAGAAGCAAAGATGTGGTATAACCAAATCTCAGAAGGAGTTAATGAGAATGAAGATTGCAAAATCCTGGGGGATGCACTGATTCAGTTTGACCATCAGATCAGACATTGGAAACGCGACATTGTTGTGGTGAACAAAAAGGAAGGAACTTGCATGATAATCGACAAAGCATGTCCTGGTAGAACAGGTTCGAAGAGAAAGAAGAACAAAAAGTGGATGAATTCATGTGGGAAATATGCAGGCTGTGGGCAATGAAGAGAGTAGACGTGATAGCAATAATAATTGGTGCACTTGGAAGTATCAGCAATCAACTACCAACAAGGCTGGAAATGATGGGTGCAAGTGTGAAGGTAGAACAAGAGTTCTTCACAAGGTTCTTGAACCATGACCAGTAAACAAGTGTCACCTTAGTCTGCTGGCTGTGGGCAACGAACACTTTCCATCATACCCAGCAAATGTGGTGTTATCAAGTACTTGCCAGGAAAAGGGTTTAGCCCCCAAGGACATTCATGGTGACATGCTTGCTATGTTAGGAGGATGTCACTCCAGCTTTATCAACAGTGCACAAGTGGGCAACTAAAGTTTGGAGGGAAAGAGAGAGTCTTGAGTATAACCCAAGGTCTGGACATCCTGCAACTGCCACCACTGAGTAAAACATTAGTCATGATCACCACATGCTGATGGATGACAGGCGATTGATTATAAATCAAATAGCCAATGCTATTAGCTTGGTTCGTGCCACATCTCACACCTGATCAAAATTGCACCAGGCTGATCACATCACAGGAAAATCTGACACTGAGGCAGATCCAGCTGGTTTCTTTGAACATTTCCTAAGCCAGAATGAGTGTTGGCTTCATCACTTTGAGTTGGAGACAAAGTGACAACCCATGCAGTGGAAACAGCCCTCCTCATCTGCTCTAAAGCAGCAGCAGGCAAGGTGATGGCCTCAGTTTTTTTGAGATGCAAAAGGCATTGTGTTATTGACTATCCTCAAAAGGGCCAAACCCTCAAATGGAAAGTACTATGCCAACTTGCTGAGGCATTTACGAAAGGCTTTCAAGATCAAAGGCCTAGGGAAACTGACGAAAGGGATCTTGTTTCATCGGGACAATGTTCCAGCACACAGGTCCTTGCTTTCAATGGCCGCTGTGCTTAGCTTGTGGCTTTGAACTGGTTGATCACCCTCCCATACTGGCATGGACTATGGACGTTATTATACATTACACACATGTATACACACACATGCAAAGTGCTGTTTCATTAGAGTCAATTAGTTTGCTACCACCTCAACAGGAGTGATTATCTGTACCCTTCACAATGAAAGCAAAGAATATTTTGGAGTAACTTCAGAGGTTTACATCATAACCACTGCAAAAATACAAACAAGGATAAGGGTTAATATGTAAAGCGGTCAATTCAAGGTCAATGATAGACTGATTGTTAAATCACAAGACGGATACAGTAGCTGATAATTGATAACTGAGTACAATGATAAAGAGAAAGGGTAAAATAGATAAATACAAACTGATTTGTGATCAGTCGTAAACTATGTGGCTAGATTAACGGTCTGTGAACGGTGAGGAGGAGAGGTTGGAGAGAAAAACTTTCTTGAAATATTGCTTACTTGAAACACTGACGATAACATACATAAATATTAATCATAAATTATAACAAAAACTTCTATTAATTTTTCCGAAATATCTAACAATATATAGGCATAGGAATGGCTGTGTGGTAAGTATAGGCGTAGAAGTGGCTGTGTGGTAAGTATAGGCGTAGAAGTGGCTGTGTGGTAAATATAGGTGCAGAAGTGGCTGTGTGGTAGGTAGCCTGCTTACGAACCACATGGTTCAGGGTTCAGTCCCACTGCGTGGCACCTTGGGCAAGTGTCTTCTACTATAGCCTCAGGCCGACCAAAGCCTTGTGAGTGGATTTGGTAGATGAAAACTGAAGGAAGCCTGTCGTATATGTGTATATATATATGTATGTATGTGTATATGTTTGCGTGTCTGTATTTGTCCCCCCAACATTGCTTGACAACCGATGCTGGTGTGTTTACGTCCCCGTAACTTAGCGGTTCGGCAAAAGAGACCGATAGAATAAGTACTGGGCTTAAAAAGAATAAGTCCAGGGGTCGATTTGCTTGACTTAAATGCCGTGCTCCAGCATGGCCACAGTCAAATGACTGAAACAAGTAAAAGAGTAAAGAGTAACAACACAATACAAGCATACCTTGGCTGAAGTCGTTCTTGATTATATGTCAGTTTTCAAAAATAACATATGGAAAAATAAAAATCAAGTCAAGTCATTTTACTCGACTGCACGTCTGTCTGCCACAAATATTGGAATTGTAAAATCACTAGAAAACTGTTAAAAGCACATAAAACGATGTTACTGCACAATAAATAAGAATAAAAGCATATAAAGTTATATTAAAATACGTAAAGTAAATGTTAAGATACACACCATAAAGTAGGGTAGCTTAGTGAATGAAATCATGAAAGTTGTCTTATTTATCGGTCTTTCAGGGCTCATATTGCACTGTAGTTCCAATATCTACTGTTAGGCGTTGTCACTCGTGATTTCCGCAATTGTTTTGAATTCAAATTTATATCTGTTTATTGGCTTCTTTCTGATTCATTTTTTGCTGCCATAGCTCCTAAGAAAATTCATAGTGAAAGTGCTAAGCACATGCTATAACACTGGAAGATAAACTGGCTGTGATAAAGCGCTATGAAGAAGGTGAAAAAGTGGTGGCAATTGCACAATCTTTTGGGATGAGTCACCAACTGTATCGATGATTGTACATAATAAGGACAAGATTTTAGTAGATATGAAATCTGAAGCCCCAGGCATGAAGAACACTGTCATCAATAAGAGGCAAAATCTTTGAAGAAATGAAAAGTTTTGTTTCTCTTTAGATTGTTAGGTTGAATTGTCAGAGTGTTAATATTAGTCAAGAAATCATTCAAGAGAAAGCGTTGTCTTTGAGGATCTGAAGAAAAAATATCAAGATGAGAAAGATGTAGAGTTCAAGACAAGTCAAGGATAATTCATGAGATTTAAAGAGCAAAGGAGTTATCACTCCATTAAGAAGCAAAATAAAAGTGCATCAGCTGATGAACAAGCAGCAGCAGAATTTCCTAATGTATTAAAGAAAATGGGTTTCTTCCTGAACAGATTTTTAACATAGACGAAACTGGATTGTATTGGAAAAAATTGCCAGACCGTTCATTCACTTCCAAGGAGAAAATTCCAGGCTACAAGGTGTCAAAAGAACGTGTGACCATTATGTTGCTAAGTAACTGTGCAAGAGATTTTAAGTTGAAGCCATTGCTTATGTATCATGCACACAACCCCTGTGCTCTGAAGAACATACCCAAGGCATCTCACCCTATTATATGGATGGCTAGTTCAAAAGCATGGGTTACTGTTGTTGTTTTTGAAGACTGGTTCTTCAATCATTTTATCCAAGCAGCAGAGAAGTACTGTAAGGAGAAGAGGATTCCGTTTAAGGTTTTACTTATCTTAGATAATGCTCCTGGCCACCCACAAAACATTGTAGATTTTGACCCCGACGTTACCATCGTACGCCTCCCTCTGAATAGCACGTCTCTTCTGCAGCCAATGGATCAGGGAATAATTGCTATCTTCAAGCGTTACTAAATGAAGCGTACGCTGTGGCAAGCAATAGCTGCAACTAATCTTGATGAGTCCATCACACTTTGTGACTTTTGGAAGAGATACAATATCTACAAGGCTGCACAGAACATAGCAGCAACATGGGATGAGGTACAGAGCAGGGCTATGAAGGGTGTACAAAAGAAGCTATGCTCGCAATTCGTGAATGACTTTAAGGGGTTTGATAATGTTGCCATCAACAAAATGTTAGTGACTAAGAGCAAAGAACTGGAAACGGATTAGGAGGAGGAGGATTTCACAGATTTATTTGAAAAAGACAAGCAGCCCCTGACAAACCAGGATTTGATAGAGCTTCATGAGTAGCAAAATAAAGAAGAGGAAATCGAACCTGAACCACGTCACTTTACCATTAAGAAAATGTGGCAAGCATTTGCATATATTGAAAAAGGTCTTTTTATGTTCGAAGATATGGATCCAAATGCTCAATGCTTTTCCAAGATTATGGGGGCTTGTCACGAAGCTTTTGCTCCTTATAATGTAATCCTTGAGGAAAAGAAGATTTAAAATTTAAAATAATTTAGTCTCTTTTTCTAATATTGCAAAATAATAACTACTGCATCTGTTTAAGCTTTAAAAAGGCTTTTATTTTACCATTTCTTATTGCAAACTGCATTCATAAATAAAGTGTCTGTTAATGTACAGTAAACACCGCCAAATTGTATTCGTAAATTCAGATTAATTTCTGTTTTACTGTACTGTATTAAAAAAATAAAAATTATTTGTTTATAAACTTAAAATAGGTTTTTACTAACCATGTATCATTGAAAATGCATTCATAAATAAAGTACAGAACTGGGAATGGTTATTATCAGTTTAGCCTAGAGACAAGTAAATTCAACTTGAGTTGTGTCTCCTGGAACCAATTAACGACGTAGGGTGAGGTATGCTTGTGTAATGGAACTGGTTAATTCTTCACTGTTTGGGTGCAACCAATTTCCTTTCCTTTTGTTTCTAGAAACTACCAGTCAGGAACAAAACGCAACTTAAAAAATATATATGATTCTTTATTCTCTTATTTACAAATGAAGCACATTGGTATATTGGTAACCACTTGGTTCAATATAGCAAGGCTGAATTTTAACATTTGTAAGATTCTTACAACAAATTCAGCAGCAACAGAGTAGGTCAAATTCTAAGCGTCTGGGACAGGAGAATGGCTGATCACACGTTAAATACGTCTTTTCGCTTCAATAGCTGTGTCTCAAGTCAATGACGCTAAACAAGGAACGTGATAGAATTTTCTTCCCCAGTCTCTAGCGCATGTGCATGAGGGAACTTCCGTAGGCCTTTCCAGAAGGTTCCAGCCACGCACACGCACACTGAAGAATTACGTTCCGCACACGCACACTGAAGAATGACGTTGCGTGTGCACACACTGGAAAATTACGTCACTACACTTGTATATGGCAGAGCAAAATGTGCAGCAACAAATAAGGGCAAAGAAGCAATGTTAATATTATCCTTATTTTTCTAAGAAATAGAGTTACGAGAGTTTAAGTGGTTTCCATGTGAACATGTCAGAACCCATAGTACCAATTCCTTGGGATGTAAAAGAAGTCACTGACACCAGTCTCTGCTTAAGACTCCCACTTCTCTATCAATCATCATTTCAGAAGATGTTCAGATAAGAAATTTTATCTTCTCGTTCATCTACTCTATTTCTGCACAGATCATAAACCCCTTATTAGTTCTTTTCAATATTCTATCTATTTCATTACCATGTAAACATAGTTTCAATAGTTTCATCTTCCTTGTTATTGTCTTAAGATAAACTCAAGTTCATGCATATTCGTTTAATTGTCACATATTCATTTATTCAAGTTTTTCCCATCGTCACTTTTTCTCTAATTTTGTCACAGATTGGCTGACCGAAAATTCTAAGACTTTTTAATTCTATTTCACTATTATCAGCATTTGCTGTTTCATTAAATTATGTGACCCAAAATCCCAAAGAATATTTTTCTCCCCTCATGTTCTGTGACCATCCTAACTCTGACCCCCTCTCTCTCTCTCTTTCGATTACCACTTGTTTCGCCAATACCTCCTCCTCCTCCACCCCACCCTATATAAACTAGCGCATGCACTTCGATTCCTCTACTCGATTTTTAATGACTACCCTGAAAGGGTACAAATCCAGAAGATGCTCTCGTCTAATTTTGTTAGCTCGCAGAATCAAATTCGATAACAGCACCGCATGACTGGCATCCATACTAGTGGAGTGCTAAGAGCACCATCGAGCATGATCGTTACCAGGGCCGCTTACTGGCTTCCGTGCCGGTGGCACATAAAATGCACCACCCAAGCATGATTGTTACCAGCGTTGCCTTACTGGTACTTGTGCCGGTGGCACGTGTAAAACAACATTAGACTGAGGTCGCTGCCAGTGCCACTGGACTGGCTCCTGTGCAGGTGGCACATAAAAACAGCATTTGAGCGTGGCCATTCTCAGTACCGCCTGACTGGCCCTCGTGCCAGTGGCACGTAAAAGCGCCCACTACACTCTCAGAGTGGTTGGTATTAAGAAGGGCATCCAGCTGTAGAAACCTTGCCAGATCAGATTGGAGCCCGGTGCAGCCATATGGCTCGCCAGTCCTCAGTCAAACCGTCCAACTGATGCCAGCATGGAAAGCGGATGTTAAACGATGATACCTCAAACTATGAAAATAAAGTCTGTACATGGTCACCTGATTAGCTAGATACAAGAGCCAAATATCCTTCAAAGGTTGGGTGATGAATTGTCCAGCTGGTTGTAGATGAAACATAACAGGTCTAAGTGACTGGTCAACATTAACAGACTGAGCTCAATGTACAATGTACCTTAAAGGAGAACAAGATATGGATCTTAGCGGTGTCATATGAAATTGTCACCCATAATTATGACCCTAGTATCGATCTATTGCATTTCAATGTTTTAGGGTTAGGGCTGGGGGGAAGGGTATCTTTTTTTCTTCACAAATGTAAATAAACACAATCTGTTTCTTAAACGAAGGACATATTCATATGGCACAGAATGTTTTTTACCTCAATACACGTCATTGATTGGTTGAAATTGCAGAAATTGAAGAAAAAAAAACAACAAATATCTTACAAACTATAGAATTTTCTCAATAAAGCCAAGAGAAAAAGAGGTTTTGTAAACACATTCTACCAGTATACGAAATTTAAGATTTTTTAGTTACCTAGAAATTATGTTAAAAACTGCCGTTCAAACCGAAAAGATCCAAATCTAGAAAATAAGACACTCTCATCATCATCATCTTTTAACATTCATCAGGGATTGGACAGTTCGGCAGGATCCAATGCGTCTGAGAGCATTGTGTTCAGATGGCAGGGTTTCTGTGACTGGATCACCTTTTTGAAGCCAATCTCTTTACTAAGAGAGGTTGCCTTGGGGGTTACAGTAGAGGGAGAGGAAGCTTTATGCTAGGAGATAAGAGATTAAAGCATGAAAGAATGGTTCAGAATAGAACAGGCAAAAAACTGTTGCTCAGGTAAGTTAAGGGAAGTAACTCAGTAAAAACAGCTTAATGGTAGTCATCACAGTGGTGGTAGCAGTGGCAACGCCGGTGATGTAGTAGCAGCAGCCCAGATGTGGGAGTACGTCCCCATTAGTGAATGTTATGGATGGTCGGTCAGTGTGATGTGCTATGTCCAAGATTGGATGACGTCTGTGTAGAAAAGGTTGACGAGGAACGAAGGGTTCGTACAAAAATGAGTGAAAGCAAATAAGCATGTTCATCATCATCATCGTTTAACGTCCGTTCTCCATGCTAGCATGGGTTGGACGGTTCGACCGGGGATCTGGGTAGCCAGAAGGCTGCACCAGGCTCCAGTCTAATCTGGCAATGTTTCTACAGCTGGATGCCCTTCGTAACGCCAACCACTCCGTGAGTGTAGTGGGTGCTTTTTACGTGCCACCTGCACAGGTGCCAGGTGAGGCTGGCAACGGCCACGGTCGGATTGGTGTATTTTATGTGCCACCGGCACGGAAGCCAGTCGAGGCGGTGCTGGCATCGGCCACGAGTCGGATAGTGCTTTTTACGTACCACCAGACCAGGGATCCTGGCTGGTTCAATTCAATTTCGATTTTGCTTGCCCCAACATGTCTTCAAAAGCAAAGGGGGTTGGCATGGGTGCCTGTCGTACGGTTGGATTGGAGTATTTTACGTGCCACCGGCACGGAAACCAGTCGAAGCGGCGCTGGCATCGGCCACGAGTCGGATAGTGCTTTTTACGTACCACCAGACCAGGGATCCTGGCTGGTTCAATTCGGTTTCGATTTCACTTGCCCCAACATGTTATAAGAGGAAAAGTATAGGTGTATATTTTAGACACAGGCCAAGTTTGTGTTAAGAAACTTGCCTTCCCAACTCCTGGTTTTCGGTTCAGCACCATGGCGGCTGTCTTCTACTATGGCTCAAGCTGACCAAAGCCTTGTGAGTGGATTTGGTAGATGGAAACTGAAAGAAGCCTCACGTGTGTGAGTGTGTATATGTTTGTGTATGCTTGTACCTGTTTTCTTTTTTTTTGACATCACGTCATAGATGTAAATGAGTGCCACTGTCATAAGCAGTGTCATTCATTTCCAATATTCTGCAGAAATCTTTTTGATCATGGGAAAAGATTTTATTTGGAAACTGGCAAGGATTGGTGACATGAAGGTCATTGAAAATCTGCCTCAAACTGTCTGACAATAGGAAAATTGATCCAAGCAGGATGTGAATCCAAATATCTTTTTTTTAACTGGACCGAGTCATTGGACTGACCAAGCTGGGGCACCATATTTTGGGGTTTTAGGGAACCTGTGAAAGAGGTAGTCCTAGGAAGACCTGGGCTGAGGTGGTGAAGCACGACTGTTGAACGTTGAGCCTCATGGAGGCAATGACAAGTGACTGAGACCTTTGGAGATATGCTGTGTATGAGAAGACCCGGTAAGCCAAGTGAGACCATAACTGTGGCCTGTGCCAGTGTCACATAACCGGCCCTTTTTAGAGTACCCTTCAAGCATTGGGCAATAAACTGTGCTGGCAAAGACCTGTTGAGTCAAGTGAAGTCATTGTTGTGGCCAATGCCAGTATTACCTGACTGGCACCTGTGCTGGTAGCATGTAAAACACATCATACGAATGTGTTCAACGCTAGTGCTGCCTGACTGGTCTCATGCCAGTGGTATGTAAAAAGCACCCACTACACCCTAGGAGTAGAACCCTTACCAGATCAGACTGGAGCCTAGTGCAGCCTCCTGGCTTGCTAGTCCTCAGTCAAACCGTCCAACTCATGCCAGCATGGAAAGCAGACGTTAGACAACAATGATGAGTCAGTTTTATCAAGCCCAGCATCTTTGCCCAGTACTTTTATTAACCATCAGCTCATCTAGTTTATTTCGTAAAATTTCACTCACGGTATCTGTAAGCACAAAGCAATGATACATGATACTTGCCCTTGGTGCAGCACAAAGAGAGAGAGAGAGAGAAAGAAAGAGAAAGAAACAGTTATTACTTTATTAGTAAAAAAATATGGCAAAAATGTGTAGCGAGAGCACTGACATCTGAAGCCCATAAAATATGTATAGAGGACTAAGTGCAATATAGATTCAATCTATATGGAATATATAGACAGGATTGAAAATGTAGTATGTTGACAGTGTGTGTGTGTGTGTATGTATATATATATATGAACACATATACAAGTGCATGTCTGTCTATAACACAGTGGAATAAAATTTTGATGTTTTTTTGTCTTTGGTTTTAATAAGTGTTATTTCCTATTTGCTTCTCTCCAGAAATCAAAGAAAATAATTGCTATTCCCTTCAAACTTTGCTTTTATGACTTGGACGTTGATGTTCTTAAACTCACCTATTTTCCATTATATTCTAGACAGATTCAGCACTGAGTTGCTCAAGCAGAAATATCGTTATGGCAAATATTCTGCTCAATAGCACAGATCTGCTTGAACGTAACTACTTGAGCATGTCCTCAGTGGCTGACAACGTATGCAGCTCTGATGATGAGCAGGTTTGAAGGAAATATTAACCATTTTTCATACTTTTTCCTAGGAGTCAGCAAATAGGAAATAACAGTTGCTACCAAATGACAAAAATCATATTGCAATGTAATCTAAATGGCAGAAATCTACCAGAAGAAAAGAAAATCTCCTGTTCTCCAATTCTTTTTTTAAAATTTTCTTACAGAAGATCTGACATTTGTCATAAGTTGAGGGCCCAGAATGGTTCTCTTTAAAGATATTCTGATTCAAAATTTAATCACAAAATCAAACAAAAAACATTATATATATTCTAGGTAATAGAGACTTTATTTATTTGTTGTGAAGAGCTAGCAATGATATAGTTATCATTGTCCACTGTACCTGTGCAGGGCCTCACTTTCAAGTGTCTCTTCATGTGTCGGTTAAGAATACTGTTGAGGGCAAATTTTTTACCACAAACTTTACACTCGTACAACAATTCTCGGGTGTGTATTTTTATGTGGATGTTACAACTACTGTTTCGAGAGAAGCTCTTACCACAGATATAGCAGCTGTAGGGCATTTCACCTGTGTGGGTGCGCAAATGGCGCTTCAGGATACTACTGACAGTAAAACTTTTCTCACACACTTCACACTGATAGGGTCGCTCCCCTGTGTGACTTCTCATATGTACGCGTAAGTTTCCTTTGCGAGAAAACCTCTTCTTGCACACCTCACATTCATATGGGGTCTCCTTCGTGTGAACACGCCAATGAAGCTTCAGTGTGCTGTCACGAGAGAAACTCTTTTCACAGAATTCACAATGGTAAGGTGTCTCGCCTGTATGTACCCTCATGTGGCGCTTTAATAGACTGCTGACAGAAAACCTCTTTTCACACACTTTGCAGCCGTATGGTTTCTCCCCCGTGTGTGTTCGCATGTGTACATTGAGGCCATTTTTGCGGACAAACTCCTTTTCACAAACGTTACATTTGAACATCGTACGATGTGTATGAATCTGAATGTGGCGATTAAGGGCAGTGTTCTTAGGGAAGCTCTTGTTACAAATTCTGCAACGATATGGTCTTTCAAATGGATGCTTTCGACCATGCTGCCTTAACAGGTTACCATCTGGAAACTTCCCATCACCAGCATCTCCCGTATGTGATGCAAGGTGTATTCTCAAAAGAGCCCGGCAGGGAAACTCCTTTTTACAACGTTCACAAGTGTTTACTCGTGTGTTTAAAATGTTATCTGAACTTTTATTTTCAGTGCTAGACTTACATTTATTTGTAAAAGGATCATCTCTTTGGCCAACAAAATCAGTGATTTGGTCAAAACCTTGTTCTGCATTTTCTTTCGCACCAATTTCTTCTGTGTGAGTTCGAAGATGTTGCTTCAGAAACAATCTTTGAGAAAACTGTTTCCCACAAATATCACAGGAAAAAATGAGTTTTCGGGACGATTTCACCATGATTCTTCACTGTCAGAGAATGAGAAAAAAAATAAAAATAAAAAAGAAATACTACTACTACTAATAATAATCTTTTACTGGCCACAAAAGCCCAAGACATTGATTACTGTACAAAGACGAAATAGAAAAGGAAATGGTGGTGGGCTTACACTGGGTCAACAAAACAAGGATATTCATTTCTTTACTACCCACAAGGGGCTAAACACAGACAGACAAAGGGATTAAGTCGATTACATCGACCCCAGTGCGTAACTGGTACTTAATTTATCAACCCCGAAAGGATGAAAGGCAAAGTCGACCTCAGCGGAATTTGAACTCGGAACGTAACGACAGACGAAATACGGCTACGCATTTCGCCCGGTGTGCTAACGTTTCTGCCAGCTTGCCAACAAAACAAGGATATTAGTAAACAAATAATAAAAACAACAAAAACCTAAGAAGGGAGGATCAAACAAGCAAAAGAGCAACAGAATGAGGTGAGTTATATTTGTGTCAGCACACAATCTCAGATGATTTGAACACAGCAAAAGTAGAGGAAATGCCTTTTCCCAATTATTGCTGCCAGTCTCTAGTACCATATTTTTTTTGAAATATTTTTGATTTGTTTCAATTAAATTTTGAAAATAACTGTCATTATTAAAATGCTATTCTTTTTCTCTCACTAAAGCAGACAGTGTAGTCTTAGCTGAAAGCCAATTCCATTCTGCAAGTGGCAGTTGCTGTTTGACATCAACACACAAATCAACATTGCAGGAACACAAATGGTTTCAGTATCCTGCAGACATCTTGGGCATAAGTCTTGTGTGGGTCAAACCCAAAAAGATCTTATGCTAAACAGCTGAAACCTTACTCCCCCCCCCCCCACCACCAATAGAGAATACACTGCTCTCATCTACCTCCAGAAGTACTTCTGGGCTCTTGTCATGCGTATCATTCCTAATACTTTACACAATGTGAGGCCAGACTTTCTGCTGACCACATAGTCCAACTGGTAGAGAGTTGTGTGTCTAGCAACACTTTAGATGCTTAACACCCAACACTGGTCAGTACCTTCACTCAGAATCATAGCTCAATCAAAGAGATGAGCTGCAAACAGCACAGTAAGCGTTACCAATTCACCAATTTCCAGGAACCTCTGTGTATCAGTCACAACATCTTGAGACCCTTATGTAGTGGGAGTAACAGTAAATGGACTTCTAGACCAGCAAAGCTTGACTCTTTTACACAAAAAGAGTGTATGCTCTGGTCAGATGTCTCCTGAGACAAGGCCTGATCTTCAGGCTGTGGTGCATCACAAAAATACTCACAATTCTGTATAACAAAAATAATAATGCTTCATCATTGAAGAAACTTTTGGCTCATGCCCCATCTGGTGTAGGCCTGGCTGTGTGGTTAAGAAGTTTGCTTCCCAACCTCGTGGTTTCTGGTTCAGTTCCACCGCACAGCTCCATGGACAAATGTCTTTTACTATGCCCCAGGCTGAGCAAACCCTTGCAGGGAGATTTGGTAGAGACACTGAAAGAAGCCTGCCGTATGTATGCATGTGTGTGTGTTCTTGATTTGGCTTACTTGTTTCAGTCAGTTGACTGTGACCATGCTGGAGCACCGCCTTTAGTTGAGCTAATCGACCCCAGGACTTATTCTTTGTAAGCCTAGTAGTTATTCTATCGGATTCTTTTGCTGAACCGCTAAGTTATGAGGACATAAACACACCAGCATCGGTTGTCAAATGATGTTGAGGGTTCAAACACAGACACACACATATATGACGGGCTTCTTTCAGTTTCCGTCTACCAAATCCACTCACACACACACACATACACAACAGGTCTCTTGGGAAAGTGTCTTCTACTATAGCCTCGGCCTGACCGAAGCCTTACCTGAGGATGGTAAGAAGTTAATCTTTAAATAAACGACTACACACTCATCATTATCACTTCCACTTTTCTCTGCTCACATGGATCAAACAGAATTTATTGAGGCAGATGGACGATGCCCTTCCTGTCACCAACCCTTACCTGTTTCCAAGGAAGGGTCAAGATTTCCTTCCCCATGGCCAAACATGTTTTCAAGGAAGAATGGAAACAAAGTACATAACCTGCATGACAATGGCATTTGTTAACCGTCACCCAATGTCGACATTAGGAGAGAGAGAGAGAGAGCAATAAACACACCAGAAACCTGTTTTTAGTTTCCATCTACCAAATCCATTCACAATGCTTTGAGTGGCCCTTAGTGAAGAAGTCTCTTGCCCAAGATTCCACACAGTGGGACACAACCCTAAACCATAGAGTTGGGAAGCAACCTTCTTACCACACAGCCACACCAGCACCTCTTATTCTTTTACTTGTTTCAGTCATTTGACTGTGGCCATGCTGGAGCACCGCCTTGAATGGTTTTAGTCAAAGAAATCGAATCCAAGACTTATTCTTTGTAAGCCCGTTACTTATTCTATCAGTCTCTTTTGCCGAACTGCTAAGTCATGGGGACGTAAACACACCATCTCCGGTTGTCAAGCAGTGATGGGACACATACAGATATATACATACATATATATATATACACACACACACACAACAGGTTTCTTTCAGTTTCCACCTCCCAAGTTGTGGTCGACCCGGGGCTATAGTAGAAGACATTTGCCCAAAGTGTCACGCAGTGGGACTAAACCCAGAACTATGTGGTTGGGAAGCAAGCTTCTAAACACACAGCCACACTTCTCTTCCGAGATTAGGATTTCTATATTTTGATTTAGTAAAAGCTCTTCCAAAAGTCGGTGAAAAGTTTCCAACTTTGTGTGAGATCTGTTCTGTTGTTGCCAGGCGATGGAACAAGCCTCCTCCTTCGTTTCAAGTGCAGAAGGTAGCTGCAAACCAGCTTGTTTTCTCTGCCAGTCTGCCTGTGATTCCACCACATCTCATGTGTCCATAGCTTACAGTGCGTACAGCTTAAGGAGTCCAAACTGATTTCTTTTCTGCATATCGAACAAGTCAATTTCCCTGATGCTACCAGCGGTTTTTTCTTATTGATATTTCAGTAAATTGAAAGAAAACGGAAAGCATTGTGGTTCCAATAGGGCAGAACACTGTCTAGACATGGTTTAAGCCGAAAAAATCATAAATGCGTATCTAAAAACATGACTTTCAAATCTCTAATATTTTAAAAACCACATGGCGGCCTTACTATAAAGAAAATTTAATATTTCTTTCCATAAGGAATCTTTTCGGATTTCAGGGAAACAGGAAAAAGCCGAGCCGCTGACGACGGGATTTGTGTGAGGAGGACCGAACTAAGTGCATGGAGGCTGCAAGATAACATCGATTGCTTCCAAAGGGTGTGTGTGACATGCCCCTGTACTGGCCCCTCTCTGTGTGGGGCTCACATTCCATTAACAGATAGAACCTTCAGATATATATATATGTGTGTGTGGATGCATAGTGACCCATCAGGAGCAATAACAATACAACCGCAAATAAAATAGATGTACGTTGATCTAGTCTAAATTCAAAAATAAACTTTGTTATGAAATGCCATTACTACTACTACTACTACCACCACCATTATTATTACTATTATTATTATTATTGCAGCTGCTGCTGCTGTTTTTAACACTTACCTTTTTGGCAGACGTCGACAGAGCTCGAGCGAAGCGCAAGACGGTGACGAAACAAAAAGTCCCCAATAGAATAACATTCTACTAACGTCTAAGCATTGAATGTGTTCAATATTGAGCCACGTTCAAATTTCACCGAAGTCGACTTTGCCGTTCATCCTGGTACTACTTGAGAACATTGGTCCCGGTGCGCGCACTCGCGCAAGCTAGTCATGACTAGTCGATCCTTACTTTGTTTTTGTGTGTTATTTACTTTGTGTTTTATTTACTTTGTTTAACAAAAATTATTTATTTTGTGTTTTATTTACTTTGCTACGGGTGGAAATACCGGATGCATTTCAAAAAAGTGTTTTTTTTTATATATGGGGGGGGGTAGGATTTGTGTTAGGGTTAGGGGTGGGAGAAAGGTTTTCTGTTATCTTCAGAAATGTAAACAAAGTCACGTGTGTACATATACCGAAGCATTGCCTTGCTATGTAGTCGTTGTAGGATCGACTAGTTACGACTAGCTAGCGCGGATGCGCGACTACGCGAGTGCGCGCACCGGGACCACTGTTCTCGAGTAGTACCTTTCATCCTTTGGCGGGGTCGATGAAAAAGTACCAGTTGAACACTGGGCTCGATGTAATCGATTCACTAATTTCCCAGGATTGCTGGCCTTGTGCCAAAATTTTAAACCAGTATTTCCCGAAGTACAAGTCGCACCAAGAGAAAGTCAGTTATTCGATTTATTTTGTGATATAGTATAAATAATTCCATTTTTTTATTAATTAGAAATAAGGAGTGAGATCGTTGATTGAACCTATCTCAACATGTAGTGTAAATTTACAATTTAGAAAGAAGAAGAAATCCGTTCTGCTTCATATTAACTCGGTTAACTCAGACCCAAAATTGACGTAGGAGATTAAGTGACATTCATACTTTTCCAAGATTACTGACGACTCCAAAGTAATAAATTTAGAAAATCGAAAGGCAGAATTTACAGCATTTGGCTCTGAATTTATTTCAGTCAGACACCAAGACCCAGATTTATAAAGCAATTATAATAAGAGATACAAACTGTATAGAGTGAAGTTCGTGGTTCCATCCTGATTCGTCTCGTGATTAAAGATACCTATTCATCGGTCTTTATAATGTGACTTTTTATGAGACACATGATTGATTTCATGGTGAGAGTATTGATTATTGAACAGACTTCAATAGATTCCCAAACCCATTGGAACAGATTGGTCTGTTGAATAATGAAGGTTTATCTTGGCGATACTTCATTATAACTCCAAATTTCAAATTGAAACAAAATAAATGAACAAAAAAAAACCCAAAAAAACACTAAGACTGAAAATTTGTTTGAATATATATATGTACAAGTATTTGAACACTTTCTCAATTATTTCTTCCAATATACAGTTTTCAAAGAATGTATTCTTTCTGAAAAATATTTCTCTGCTCCAATCTAACCCGAATCTTAATGCTTAGTTGAAGACAAATTAATAATTCCAAGAGGTGAAGTATTTCCCGACAAACTACGTATTGTTAAATGGCTTGAATTCTTGAAATCCATTTCATAATAAATCCATGTTCTTTAGCTCAGGCCACTGGTTCGCAAAAATTTACTCTTAGACAACACATCATGCTATATAGTTAAACGATTTTGTAGATGAAAATTTAATTATTTCAATATTTGAAATATGCAATAAAACAAATATAAGTTCATGAGACACAATTTTATCTTTTAAATGGATTCTGTATTTATCAATCACAGACAGCAGAGTAGTTAAGATCACTCCCCAACCAAGTACTTCTAGGTTCAATCTCCAGAGTGGCAGCACGTCGTCTGCTACAAAAGCCTCTAACTGACCAAAGCCTTATGAGTGGAAGCCCCCCATATACATGTGTTTCTCCTTGTGAAAGTTGTAAAGGAGTATCACTGTCATACATTTCCAATCTTATGCCAAAATCATGTCCAGTCATTGGGGGGGGGGGCAGATGAGGGTTAGCTAACACGAAATGCATCTTGCTGCAGAAAACCTGCCTCAATGAATTTCATCTCACCCCTGATGAAAGCATTGAAAAGTGGATGTAAAGATGAAGAGGAGGCAGTCGGTTCCCTGATTAGTTTCTACAGGCAATGTGTTCCAAGCCAGACTAGGAGCAATCTTCATGCAAGCCACATATACTCTGGTCATTTTTTCTAAGCTATGTTGCAGCACTGTTCACCACGAACTCAAAACCTACCAATGCAGGGTCATTGCTAAAACAGTCTCTGAAAATTGTCCCAACCTAGTGATTACTGTTAATAAAAAATAATACATTGGGCCAATACTGAATTCCAGACCGTGAAATGCTAAATTGACCAAAGCTAAACCTTAAAACTGTATGCAAGGCTTAGTCTATTGTTTAACAATTGAAATTAGGAAAGCAAACCAACTTGTGAGTATTGTAAAGTCTGGTGCCAGATGAAAAGCACCAAAGTCCACTCTGTGAAGTGGTTAGCATTAGAAAGGGAATCCAGCCATAGAAACTAGGTCAAAGAGAGACAAATGGAACCTGGTGTAGCTCTCTGGCTGGTCAGTTCCTGTTGAACAGTCCAACCCATGCCAGCATGGAAAACAGACGTGTGATGATGTACTAAGTCTCATTCAAAGTTGAAATTTTAAAAAAATTATCCTTGGAGTGATGAAAGTAGAGCAATGCTAATGATTCCACAGGCTCTCTGAGACTAGCAGGAGGGCAAGGAGGAGGAAGGGCATTCTCAAACTGAACATTAGGCCTGAAAGCAACAGAGTGGACTCTGCTAAAGTCATCTAAAGTGCCAAGTGGTGGCATTAAACCAAGGGATGTATTAAGTCCACAACTCCACATGCAGTTTGGTAGTCTAGTCTGCTGAACTACATCAGCTGAACAAACCACTCTACTACTACTACTACAAAATGAGACGATGCCAGAAATTAAAAGAAATTTGACTTCCTGGTCCTCAAAGATATAAATGGAATGAGAGATGCTTGTTATATCCAGAGCCTTTGCTCTCTATGTAGACATTAGATTCATCCACTGTGTTTTATATATCAGTCTACCATTTGTTGAGATGTGTCTAGGTTTATTATGAGGCAACGTCACTCACAGAAAATATAAATTCTATGTTTTTTGGTTGATAATAATACCATTACGAGAATGACTGTGAAATTTAATTACAGTTAAAGGATTAAATCTACCCCTATCCAAAGAGGCAGCTCTCAGCCAGATACAACCTGACAACCATCATTGGAATAAAATTTGTGCTCAGCCCATCATGGAATCATAGTAACAACATCTCAGAATGGGTTTCATGATGGCTAGTCTGATTAGATCTTCCACTTTCTGAAATGTCTGATTAATTGCTGACTATAAACAGTTACACAGTAAATCTACAGACAAACGAGGATAAAACGAAATACTTACTGAGAGTTTTAAGATGATTTATTATTAAGTCAACAGGTAAAAGAGGCTTTCAGTCACATGTGAGTTCTTCAGTGACCATCAACCCATGGGTCAAGAGTTCATATCCAACATAAGTAGTTTGTTGTGCCAAAGAAGAGCAGATCCTAGTTTTCTTCCGGAAATGTAAACTGTGAGAAGCCGACATCATATTAAGAGGAAATTTTATTTCATATTTGTTTGATGCCAGAGACTAAAATGAAACATTGGAACCAACGGGTTGCAATGAAGAGATTAAACTATTTACTACAGCTCACTTATGTTAGTTACTGTTACACTGTATCAATTAGCATCATGTTAATATCTCCACTCTAGAATGATCAATCACTTAAATCAATAGATCTTGTGATAAATGCATCACCTTCACAGTACTCGACACAGCCGTACCATTTCCAGATTGAAATGAGATGAATCAATAATATATTTCTGTGCAAATAATCATCAAATTTTAGGATTTAGAAAACACCTTTTTTTAAGTTAGGAGATGATTACCACTTGTTACATTTTGTCTCCAACAGGAGAGATGGTCATCCATGGTTAGTGTATTCTCTGCTACAATAATCACTGAAGCCATTGACAGGTCTTTTCATCCTTGACTGCAGCAGAAAATTACGTTTAAAATGCAATTTCAAATGCAATTTTAGAAGTAGCAGCTTTGAGAAGTTCTGTTCACATTTTGGACATTGAAAAGTTTTCTTTCCGTGTAATTTTTTGTGTTTCACCAAACAGAAGTCATTCAGAAAGTCTTTATCGCACACTTCACAGTGGAATGGCTTTTGTGTTGAATGTAGAAGTTGATGTAGTTTTAATGTAAAATCTGAGACAAAAGTCTTGTCACATGACGTACAATTGAACTGTTTTGAATTCTCCATTGCAGTATGTGAAGCTTTGTGCATCTTCAGGTAGCTGTTGTTTAAGAAATCTTTGTTACACACATAACAATGAAATGACTTTGGTTTGTGATGGAAACGTTGGTGAACTTGTAAGGTGAACTCCGAGACAAAATCCATCTGACACATAAAGCAATGAAAAGATTTCTTTTCAGCTAAGTTCATGGCAGCTGCAAAAAAAAAAAATAAATAAAGAAATGGTTTTGTATCAAAATATCAAAGATTGCAATAAGACATCATTAAAATATAGGAACGAGAATATAAAACCATTTTAGTTGGAAAACTACAAGTTTCTTGACCATCATATAGTGTGCCCTGAACAAGGCACTGATAAATTGTCACTTTTAATCATCAGTCAACATAAATAAGGAAAGAATAAAAAGCTTTTAAAGGAGCCAATTAAACGGGCCTCACCCCTGTCATTTTGACTTGCTAAATACATCAGCTAAACCTAACTTCTACATAAGTAACAAAAAAAAACCAAAACTCTACACCCAGTGAAAGGTCAACTACTTAAATGGTGACCTCATGACATTTCTCATGAGCCTCTTCTCTAGAAAAATCCATTTACACCCAAACAGCCAATAGTTATTTAAACAAAACTTTTTGGATGTGTGGAAGTATAAATTTATAAAATAGCAGCAACCTCAGGGACTCAAACAGTCTAAACTTTGAAAGTTCACACAAAGCAAAATAGAAAATTATTTTCTCGTTCAAAATTATGAGAACCTAAATTTCTCCAATTCTACTTATATATGTATTTTTTTAAACTCCATCCACCTATTTAAGATGCGCTAGCTTCAAGGTGGTACCCCAGCATGGCCACAATCTAATGATTGAAACAATTGATATACATACACACAGGTGGGCACCATTAATCGAAAAGCTAACTTCGTTAATCTCTTAATTCTTTGAAAATTTAACTGATGTTCACGTTAACTTTTACTGAAAAAGGCATAACTACAGTTTAATACCCCACCGATTTTGTTGCATAATTTCCAGAATATTATATACTTTTTAATGAAATTCACCAAATAATTGCTTATATCCTGTAGATTGAGTGTATGTAAAGATTTATAAGAAAAAATTTCTGAAAGGTTGGAGAGAGGAGTTTTGGAAAATTCACAGGACCCAACATTTTCCCCCTCAAAACTTTCTGAAAAATAGGTATTTTTTACTGAAATTTTATACAAATACCTTTCAAAGGGCGTAGATTATGATTACAAAGAAATTTGTAGGCAATATTTTTGAAAGGGGGCGAGGGGAGGAGTTTCTGGAAAATGGAGTTTCGGATCAGATGGCCCACATAAGTTAGAATTTCTCCATTTTGACAGGGATTTTTCCAATGCTTTTCAATGAAATCTTCAGAATGATTGGAAGCATCTTTTCATATAAAAAAAAAAAAGAAAGAAAATATTTTCAAAAAAATTTTTTTTCCCACTCCAAAACGATTTTGGCCATTTTTTTTTTCACTTTGCACTTAAAACCCGTGAGAAAAACATTTTCGGTTTAAAAACAAAAAAAAATTCAATTTCTGAGGAAAATGTGTGATTTAAGGGAGATCTGGCTGTTGTTTCTAGCATATCCCAAAACCTCCCTCCTCATTTCTTTCTCATTCACACAACTATTGATATTTTTCAATATTTTTCTACCCATAAACAAATTTTATGGAATGATATCAAAGTAACTCACATGTAGTCCTAACTAAGTGAGACCATGTTATGTGTGTGTGTGTAAGAAAAAAAACACCTTTAATCATCATCATCATCATCATTTAACGTCCGCTTTCCATGCTAGCATGGGTTGGACGGTTCAACTGGGGTCTGGGGAGCCCGAAAGCTGCACCAGTCCAGTCAGATCTGGCAGTGTTTCTACAGCTGGATGCCCTTCCTAATGCCAACCACTCCGAGAGTGTAGTGGGTGATTTTATGTGTCACCGACACAGGTGCCAGACGAGGCTGGCAAACGGCCACGCTCGGATGGTGTTTTTTATGTGCCACCGACACAGGTGCCAGACGAGGCTGGCAGACAGCCACGCTCGGATGGTGTTTTTTATGTGCCACCGACACAGGTGCCAGACGAGGCTGGCAAACGGCCACGCTCGGATGGTGTTTTTTATGTGCCACCGACACAGGTGCCAGACGAGGCTGGCAAACGGCCACGATCGGATGGTGTTTGTTACGTGCCCACAGCACGGAGGCCAGTCGATGCGGTACTAGCTACAGCCACGTTCAGATGGTTTTCTTGTGTGCCACGTGCCACCGGCACTGGTACCACAAAGATACAAATTCCATTGATGTTCATCTATTTTGATTTGTTTTGATTTTCACTTGCCTCAACAGGTCTTCACAAGTGTCACAAGAAGGAAGGTAAGCACAGGTGGACTGACTACGTCCCAGGTAAGGGCCAATGTTCATATTAATCTGTCAAATGTAATGCTTATTTGTTCATGTTAATTTGAATTATACACGTTCAAGAGGCGTGTCCACAATATTTGTTTGTAACTTTGTAAATTTTTTTACATAGATTTGAAATTTTGTCAGTGGGTGCTTTATATACCACTGGTTTATAGTTATGTAACTTTAGCTGATCATGCTGAGTAAATTTGACTTTTATGGGCAGGTAAATTTAATTAACAGGTGTAAAAGCAATAACATTATGGATAAACACTAAAATTAGATTTCTTAATGCATCTTACCGGTTTGATTTGTAACTAAAATTATCCCAGGTGATAACTGACAAAAATTTTGCCACTTTTGAAGATGAGGTACATTAATTTGAATTAATTAAAATACAGGAATAATCAGTACAAGATTTTATTCTTTCGGTAAATATTTTGTACCTCGGTGTGGAATAATTTTTTTCCAGAGTTCTTTTTGCAGGTGCATTCAACGTATCTGATCTCCAAACACATTGCAAGCCACTTTTTTTTCCAAAAAAGAAAGATGGGAGGGATGGTGGGGACCTCAAAGTTTCCCACCAAAGGGCTTTTGTTTCACGCTTTCAAAGAATGTGACATCGAAATCACGCGTAAACAGCTCCTTTATCCAGAAAAGGAAAGATTTAGCTGCTATTTCTAGCATGCCCTGCTACCACGTAACGGCTATTTGTGTTTACACAGAAATATTTACCAACTTTCTTCCTTCCATTTATTTTTTCCACTTTATGGAAGTCAATATTTTCTCTGTTGACATCCAGCTCAGTTAATTTTGCTTCTTTTTGCCAGTTCTGTGTTTTCTGAAAGAAAATCCCTCACATTATCTCAAAGCTACAAGAATTCACTAATGTGATTTGTTTATTTCTTTAAAATATTCCATAGAAGTAATTTTACCATTACCCTTAGAGGTAAAATTACAGATTAACACCCGCACGATTTTCACTAAGAAAAAAAAAAAAAACCCGGATTTTTTTGCGTGAAATCAAGTACCCTGACCTCGTAATATGCTGGAAATCCCATATTTTGGTTCGGGATTGGTCCGGAGGGGAACCCCCCCCCCGGACTTTTCACACACAAAAAAAAAAACTGATTTTTGGCGTGGAATCAAGTACTGTGGCCTCGTAATATGCTGTAAATCCCATATTTGGGTTCGGATTTACAGCATATTACGAGGTCACAGTACTTGATTCCACGCCAAAAATCAGTTTTTTTTTTTTTTTGAAAATCGTGCGGGTGTTAATCTGTAATTTTACCTTGAGGGCTTTAGAAACCAAAAACTATAGTTTGTTTTTTGTTTAGAGTTAAAAAATGTGCAGACTGAATCTTTCCCCTCAACTTCTTCACGACTTTTTTCCGCAACGCTAACCCGAAAACCTTAAGAGTAAGTACAGAAATGTTTTGAAATTTTTATCCGAATCTTGATGGGTGGTTTGGGCGGATGTCTTGCCAATTCTTTTTTGTTGAAAAATTGAAATTTTACAAATTTTGGAAAGACTCCGACCGTCCCCTCCCATTTGTGTCGAAAAAAATATTTTTTTTAAGGATGGTTTTGGCGGGACGGGCAGAAGTCTTGCCCCCAGCCCCTCCCACTTTATTTAATTTTTTTTAACAAAAACCCACGTTTTCGTAAAAATGAAAAATTTATGAGTTTAGCACGTGCATACATCGTAACTCTGCCAACGTACCTCTCTTTTACTTGTTTCAGTCATTTAACTGCGGCCATGCTGGAGCACCACCTTCAGTGGAGCAAATCAACGCCAGAACTTATTCTTTTTAAGTCTAGTACTTATTCTATCGCTCTCTATTACCGAACCGCTAACACACCAGCATCGGTTGTCAAACGATGTTGGGGGGACAAACACACACACAAGGCACTGGTTGGCCCGAGGCTATAGTAGAAGACGCTTGTCGAAGGTGTCACGCAGGGGGAGTGAACCTGGAACCATGTGGTTGGTAAGCAAGCTCCTGCGCTTGTAAGATTTCATTTTTTTAATATAATTGAGGAAACAAAGTTCGTGGGACACCAAACTGTAATTATAACCAAATATGTCTTTTAGAAAAGTTAACGTTTAATATTCTTCGTAGTATTTCGTCGTAGTTAAATGGCGAAATAGCGTGCGCCAACAAGTTATAAACATTTATTGGAAGGACTCAATGATTTTAAGAAAAATAGATTTCAATGATTCGGGGACACAAAACTTAACATTTATTTATATTAATAATAATAATAACAACATGCTAATTAATTAACGGAAAGCATTTTTCACAGGTACAGTAAAGTCTTTTAGAGTATTTGTAAAATATATCCTTGTAATTATTTAAAGTTTACAAAGAAAGTATAAAATTGCTCTAGTAATTATACGGGAAGAGCGACATTCACAAAAATTAGCAGAAAACCAAATTATTAAATAATAATTTACCTTCAAAGTTGAGTAATATACGTTTGTCTATCCAATGTCTTCGTAAACAAAAACAACGTCGTCAATGAATGAAGCACGTGGAATGAACTCGCCATGGCCACGTGCTTATATTAATATATATACACCGCCGGTGAACTTTAACTTAATGCCTACGTCTTCGTTTAGTCCGATCCATTCCTGAAAAGGCAAACCCAGAGACGCGGTTTAATTCTTTAAAAATGAAAATAAAAATATATATTATGGATATTATTTTATTTAATGAATTTTTTTCGGATCCATCCCGGATCTTTTCGGTTTGAACGGCAGTTTTTAACATAATTTCTATGTAACTAAAAAATTTAAAACTTCGTATACTGGTAGAATGTGTTTATAAAACATCTTGGATCTTCGCTTTAATGATAAAATTCTATAGTTTGTAAGATATTTCGTCTTTAATTTCGAGCATTTCGGCAATTTTAACCAATCACTGACGTCCATTTAGGTAAGTAACATTCTGTGCATAATGAATGTCCCTCGTTTAAGAAACAGATTGGGTTTATTTACATTTGTGAAGAAAAGAGATACCCTTCCCCCACCCCTAACCCTAAATCTAAAATAGATTGAAATGCAATAGATCGATACTAGGGCCATAATTATGGGTGACATTTTCATTTGACACCGCTAGAAAAAAATCCCATTTTCCGTAGCGGTGTCGTATGAAATTGTCACCTATAATTATGACCCTAGTATCGATCTATTGCATTTCAATCTATTTTAGATTTAGGGTTAGGGGTGGGGAAAGGGTATCTCTTTTCTTCACAAATGTAAATAAACCCAATCTGTTTCTTAAAGGAGGGACATATTCATTATGCACAGAATGTTATTTACCTAAATGGACGTCAGTGATTGGTTAAAATTGCCGAAATGCTCGAAATTAAAGACGAAATATCTTACAACATATAGAATTTTCTCAATAAAGCCAAGAGAAAATGATGTTTTATAAACATATTCTACCAGTATACGAAGTTTAAAACTTTTTAGTTACCTAGAAATTATGTTACAAACTGCCGTTCAAAAGGAAAAGATCCAACATCTTTTTCTCTTGGCTTTATTGAGAAAATTCTATGGTTTGTAAGATATTTGTTGTTTTTTTTCTTCAATTTCTGCAATTTCAACCAATCACTGACGTCCATTGAGGTAAAAAAAAACATTCTGTGCCGTATGAATATGTCCCTCATTTAAGAAACAGATTGGGTTTATTTACATTTGTGAAGAAAAAAGATACCCTTCCCCCCACCCCTAACCCTAAAACAGATTGAAATGCAATAGATCAATACTAGGGTCATAATTATGGGTGACAATTTAATATGACACCGCTAGAAAAAACTGCCGTTCAAACTGAAAAGATCCAATTTTTTTCTCATAGGCGGAACTTGTAGAGGCTGAGTTGATAAAAAAAGTCGAACTTTGAACTTGAGCAATTCAAGGTTCATATTGCTATCAACCTCACTGTCGTATAATTGTTCCGTTTATTTGTATAATTGATGAAAATTTTCTTAATTTACAAGGTTGAGTTAAAATCTTTCCCTGGCGGTCCTTTTCTACGAAGCATATTTTGGCTGGACGGTTAACTTGCCTCAAGAAAACTTGTAGTTCTGATCGTGTCAAGTCTTATGCGGTCTTTCTATTATTATAAGAGAAAACGGTTTTATTTCACTATTTCAATTGAAGCAATATATAAATTCAACACAAGTGTATCACTGTACCATCATATATATATATATATACATATATTCGTACTACTTGAGAACAGTGGTCCCGGTGCGCACACTCACGTAGTCGCGCATCCGTGCTAGCTAATCGTGAGTAGTCGATCCTATAACGACTACCTAGCAAAGTAAATAAAACACAGAAACAGTAAGGATCGACTAGTCATGACTAGCTAGCGCGGATGCGTGCACCGGGACCATTGTTCTCAAGCAGTACTTATATATATATATATAATATATATATATATATATATATATATATATATATATATATATATATATCTAATGTAGGATAACATTTAAAAAAAAAAAATTTTATCAATGGTCAGCATATTAAAAAATACCTAATAGCTCTTTTGTCTTAATAATGGTCAATCACATAGTAATTCCTTTGTTTAACGGTCATTTTCATAACATTTGATGGCTCGATAACTGAAGAGATGCCAGTGCAGGTTTTTGCCCCAACATCTGAAATTCGGAGCTTTATCATGGCTACCGAATAATTGTCACATATATTTACAGTTATATATACATATATATATATATATATTATATATATATATATATATATATCATCATCATCATCATCGTTTAGCGTCCGTTTTCCATGCTAGCATGGGTTGGACGGTTCTACTGGGGTCTGTGAAGCCAGAAGGCTTCATCAGGCCCAGTCAAATCTGGCAGTGTTTCTACGGCTGATGCCCTTCCTAACGCCAACCACTCCGAGAGTGTAGTGGGTGCTTTTTACGTGCCACCCGCACAGGTGCCAGACAGAGCTGGCAAACAGCCACAAACGGATGGTGCTTTTTATGTGCCACCAGCACGAGGGCCAGGCGAGGCTGGCAACGGACACGAAACGGGGCGGTGCTGGCAACGGTCGCGAAACGGAAGGTTCTCTTACATGCCACCGGCACTGGTAACACATCTGTAATTTCCATTGATCGATTTCGATTCTGATCCTCACTTGCCTCAACGGGTCTTCACAAGTAGAGTTTCGACATGCCACCGGCACTAGTAACACATCTGCAATTTCCATTGATCGATTTCGATTCTGATCCTCACTTGCCTCAACAGGTCTTCACAAGTAGAGTTTTGTGTCCCAAGAAGGGAAGGTATGCATACGTAGGCTGGCTCCATCCCATGTAGAAGGCCACGGGTTATGGACTCACTTGTCCTGCCGGGTCTTCTCGTGCACAGCTCACTTCCAGAGGACTCGGTCTCTAGTCATTTCCTCAGTGAGACCTAAAGTTCGAAGGTCGTGCTTCACCACCTCGTCCCAGGTTTTCCTGGGTCTGCTTCTTCCACAGGTTCCCTCAACCGCTAGGGTGTGGCACTTTTTCACACAACTATCTTCATCCATTCTCGCCACATGACCATACCAGCGCAAACGTCTCTCTTGCACACCACAACTGATGCTTCTTAGGTCCAGCTTTTCTCTCAAGGTACTTACACTCTGCTGAGTATGAGTACTGACATTACACATCCATCGGAGCATACTGGCTTCATTTCTTGCGAGCGTACGCATATCCTCAGCAGTCACAGCCCATGCTTCACTGCCATGTAGCATGGCTGTTCGTACACACGCATCATACAGTCTGCCTTTCACTCTGTGCGAGAGGCCTTTTGTCACCAGCAGAGGTAAGAGCTCTCTGAACTTTGCCCAAGCTATTCTTACTCTAGCAGTTACACTTTCAGCACACCCGCCCCCGCTGCTGACTTGGTCACCTAGGTAACGGAAACTATCAACTATTTCTAGTTTTTCTCCCTGGAAAGTGACGGAAGTTGGTCTCAGAGCATTTTCAGTGTTTATTGTTCCTGAGCATCTGCCACATACAAAAACCATCTTCCTAGTTAGCCTTCCTTTGACATTGCTGCACCTCTTATGTGTCCATAGCTTACACTTGGTGCATCTTATAGAGTTTCTACCTACACCTTTTCTACAGATCGAGCAGCGCCATCTACCTGAAGGCGTTTGTGATTTGTCTACCTTCCTACTGATTACGACTTTGGTTTTAGCTAGATTGACTTTGAGGCCCTTCGATTCTAATCCTTGTTTCCACACCTGAAACTTCTCCTCCAGTTCTGATGGCGACTCAGCAATTAGAGCAAGGTCATCAGCATAGAGGAGCTCCCAAGGGCATCCTGTCTTGAATTCCTCCGTTATTGCCTGGAGGACTATGATAAATAGGAGGGGGCTGAGCACTGAGCCTTGGTGGACCCCAACCTCTACCCGGAATTCTTCACTGTACTCGTATTAATAATATAAGTGTAAGTAGTTATTAATTTAAAAAGCCAACAATTATTTCCGGGTAGATTTCGGTATGGAAATATAACCATTATTGGTAGGAACTTTTCAAAAAAGTTTTATATATATATATAATAAAAGGGCAAGCAACAGGTTGCTTAGCTACATACAGAAAAATTAGAAATAAGCAGTTTTTGATTGCTATTTCTAATTTTTCGGTATGTGGCTAAGCAACCTGTTGCTTGCCCTTTTGTTTATATATATATATATATATATATAGATAGATAGATATAGATCAAAGCAGTTTGATTCAGACTCCTTCGTACTCTGACCCAAATGGCTGAAGACTACAACACACTTGAATCTCTGAGTACCAAGGAATTTGAATCAAACTGTTTTTCATCTATACATGTGTGGTGGCTTCATTTGGGCACAAGTAGATTTGAACCTGAATCTGCCAATTTCCTTTAACTTTTTGGCAGCACTTTTCTAACAGTAAAACAATAGTGACAGCATTTACCATATGGCTTTGCCAAACCAATTTATGTCTTTGTCACTTGACCCTTTCTCTCACTGGATGCAGAACTTTTTTTGTTGATCCTACAAATAATGGCAAAATAAACTCTATATATGTGTGTATTAGGGTGGAGCGAAAAAGATCCTTTTTACACAGATCTTCAAAATATGTTTTCAAGAATATTTTTATTGCGAAATCCTTTAAAAACAATTGTGTTAAAATCTGAAGTTCTTAAATTTACATCTTCAGGTTCTGCAGCCCATTCAGAATCAATTTATAACATGTTTGCCGTTCCTCATTTTATTTTTTACATTCTTTGTTATAAATTGATTTCGTTTTGCTAAATCCTTTAAAAACAAAAGTGTTAAAATCTGAAGCTCCAAAATTTATATGTTCAGGCTCCGAAAAGCACTTGAAATTATCTCTGTATATATAAACGGCATAATGTCTGTGTGTGTGTCCTTTATACAAATCCACAATTTTTCAGTTAGAGGACTCACACTTTCTATGGTCATTCAAAACCGCCCAAGAGTGGTCGTGCACATCTTTACATTTCCCCAGTCACCCCGCAAAGCCATTAAAAAAATCAATAGAAGTGACTTTTTTGTGAATTTTCTATCCAAAACCCAATCAAAATGCCCGAAACTTGATACACCAATTGAATGCCAGCTAGCTATATGTGATTGGTTGGAGATTTGGACAGTACTCGCGTGTATGTGCGCACGCACGCAGCTGTATATGCATGCACTAGCACTATGACCTGAATATATGTGTTACGTGAGGTCTAGATTATACGCACATTAAAATAAAATTATGTGTAAACCAATTTTTGCTTCTTGACAGATTTTGGTGATAAAAATAATTAACATTTTCAATTAATTCAAAATAATTCCATGTAACCAAATAATCAGCCTCTGAATGTTCTGTTTCGATACCGCTTGATCCACTCACCAATGATCCTTTTTTCATTTGTCTGTTGATCCTGTTCCCTCTGGCACCTTTTTTGTCTCTACTGCAACTGCAGTTTTTAAAGGAGCTGCACTTGCAACAGGAAATGTCAAATAAATCTTTTGTTGCATTGTTTTTTTTACCCTTTAGCGTTCAGATTATTCTATCAAACATAATGCCTTTTGATTCTCTTTGATTTGAATTAATCATGCATTATCTCATATCTTCAAGATCTTGATGGTGTAATTACCTAATGTAGAATAACATTGTAGGGTAGGTGTGACAGCCTGGATCTGATCAGTTTGAACATAAAACAGATTAACTATTTTGGCCGGATATGGCCGGTTTAATTACTAAAGGGTTAAACACATTACACATTGTTTGAAATGGTGACACATTTTTTTCTATTTTCCACATATTTTAGTAATGCTTGGTACTTTAGATAAAAGTTTAAGATTTTTGCTTTAACTGACTCAATCGTAACACAAGGAATGGATGCCTTTTGCCAAGGAAGAATTATCTTTTCTGCTAGAATCTTGACAATTTGTTTAATTGAAGGATCTTTCTTAACTACATTCTTTTCTTTTTCTCATTAAAATAAAACACATTTTAGTACATCCTTGTAAGCTGGCAAAACTCACTAAGATCACACCGAGTACCAAATACTGGGCATTCAATATCATGATGCATTACTGCTTTGAGTCATCACTAAATGTAAACAACACTA
Source organism: Octopus sinensis (assembly GCF_006345805.1). NCBI lineage: Eukaryota > Metazoa > Mollusca > Cephalopoda > Octopoda > Octopodidae > Octopus > Octopus sinensis. The sequence goes on from NC_043010.1 coordinate 17,332,161, forward strand.
AATTTAACACAATCATTGATATTAACAGAATGGTCTAAAATCAAGGTACAAAGCAGATAACTTCACACATGTATAACATACGTCCACACGCAACAACCGTTGCAGCGGCACTGGAGAGAAGTTCACACACCCATTCTATTTATAGTCAATGAGGAACCTCAAGATATTTGTCAATTGTACTGAAACTTGGTATGCAACCTCCTAAGGAGACTATATTTACTGTTTTGCATTCTGCTATGTAGAAATATGTATTTGTTACGACTTGTAATCCTTGAAATCCAAAACTTGACCAAAAATAGCGATTTAAAAAATTTTTGTGTTGCAGAGCCTAAAAAAAAAAAAATAAATAACTGCAAAGTTCTTTGTGCACCTTTCTTTTAACCCTAATTCGCAACAAAATATTGATTCTTGGTTACCAATTTTGAAAGTTGCATTTTTCGCTCCCCCTCCCCAATGTGCATGTGTATTGTTCTCTCAACATCACATGACAATAGTTGTAAATGAATACCTATTTCTTTACTACCCACAAGGGGCTAAACACAGAGGGGATAAACAAGGACAGACACACGGATTAAGCTGATTACATCGACCCCAGTGCGTAACTGGTACTTATTTAATCGACCCCGAAAGGATGAAAGGCAAAGTCGACCTCAGCAGAATTTGAACTCAGAACGTAGTGGCAGACGAAATACCGCTAAGCATTTCACCCGGTGTGCTAACGTTTCTGCCAGCTCGCTGCCCTAGTTGTAAATGAATACCACCGTCTTACAAGTAACTCCCTGGCACAAATATCAGACACCAGAAGAGTTTCCAATTAAAAAAATTTTAAATATCTAATTTCAGATGGGTAAATGAAGCCAATTTTGAAAAATATTGAAATTAAAAAATTTAATTAGCAGACATGGATTAAAATATTCATCATCATCCTCAGTTAACATCCGCTTTCCATGCTGGCATGGGTTGGACGGTTTTACTGAGGGTTGTCTATCCAGAAGGCTGCATCAGGCTCCAGTCTGATCTCGCAAAGTTTCTACAGCTGGATGCCCTTCCTAACGCCAACCATTCCGAGACCGTAGTGGGTACTTTTTATGTGCCACCGGCATGGGAGCCAGTCAGGTGGGACTGGCAATAACCATGCTTGAATGGTGCTTTTTACATACCAGTGACATGGGAGCCAGTCAGGTGGCACTGGCAAAAACCACACTTGAATGGTGTTTTCTACATGCCACCAGCACTGGCATCGACCCTGCTTGAATGATGCCTTTTACATGCTTTGAAAGAGGGAGAAGAAACAAATCTCCTTATCCAAACACCAATTATTTTTAACATATTTATGCATCATCCGACACAGTTATGTCATAACCTGATGTTCTTGAACCTTTTAGCATTCAGATTTTTCTGTTAAATTCGATGCTTATTTATTCACATTGTTTTGAATTAATCTTCCATTATCTCATAGCTTCAAGATTTTGATATGATTTAAAAAAATTGTCTGAATGACATTGTAGGGTTGGTGAGAGAGGTCAGATCTGGCCAGTTTGAGCATAAAACAGGTAGGATATTTGTATTGGACATGGTCAGTTTAAATGTTAAAAAGTAGAAGAAATTATTGAATTGATTGCTTTTCGTACAGGACAACAAATTGTTTTAATTTAACCCTTTCGTTACCAACCCGGCTGAAACCGGCTCTGGCTCTGAGTATAAATGTCTTGTTTTCATAAGTTTTGAATTAAAATCTTCCAGCAAACTTTAGTCACAATTTATGCTCCTAACACTAGCTGAATGATAACTAAGTTATTTCACTAAATTCTTTCTTATATTTAAAATTAATTGAAAGAAACACAGAGCATCTCAAAATAAATACAGTAACAAAAGGGTTAAAATATATAATAGAGAAACAATTCTTAACCCTTTTGTTACCAAAAGCATCTCAAAATAAATACAGTAACGAAAGGGTTCATGAAACAAACATATTTACTTCTGTTGTGATTTGAACCCAACTTGAATAATATAAAAAACCAAATTCAGTAAAGATTTGATTTGGTATTTAACATTTCCACCACTCGTGATCAATTCACCAACAAGCTGAAATATATTTCTGGCTTCAAGAATTAAAAACACTCATTTTCTTGCCAGTTAGTAAAATGGTAACCCCCACCCCACACCACATGTAAAATATACAAGAAAAACAACATTTATCACCATATTTTCCCAGTAAACTCAATAAAATCATATAAAAATCCAAATGAATTTATTAGTTTGTACCTTGTCTAGGATTTAATTAACTTTATTTTATACATAAATTAGTGACATTGATTAGAGAATCTGATAGATTTTAGTGGGGAAAAAACCCAATCAATACAAAACTGCCATTGTTAATATTTATATACACCTTAATACAATTGCTGTTCTCCCCTAATTTGTTTTATGTGTGTGTATGTTCATGCATACATGTGTTTGTACATATGTATATGTCTGTATGTATCATCATCGTTTAACATCCGTTTTCCATGCTAGTATGGGTTGGATGGTTCGACCGGGGTCTGGGAAGCCAGGAGGCTGCACCAGGCTCCAGTCTGATCTGGCAGTGTTTCTACAGCTGGATGCCTTTCCTAATGCCAACCACTCCGTGAGTGTAGTATGTTTGTAAATATACACACACACACACACATAGTGGAACCTTGGTTTCTGAATGCCTCTCATTATAAACAAATCAGTTTATGAAGAATTTTTCAAACGCAAAACATGACGGGTGATGAACACACAAACCCAGCATCAATGGCTGGTGACAAACTGGGAATGTCAGCAAGAGAGCATCAGCTGTTGCCAGGTTTTCACTCAGTGCACTTCCCGGCTCCAATTCCCCACACTTTCTCTGAATTTCCAAAGAGGAAAATAATTTCAGTTTACAAATATTCTGGGTGATGAACAGTCTTCAGGAACAAACTGAATTGGTAAACCAAGATTCCATTGTATGTATATGTGCATATACACACACGTTTTTATCATTATCTAAAATAAAATCCTTCATCTTTTAATACTTCTTCTTATGGGTTGCTTTATCACAAGTCTTGCTTGGCTGACACATCTGAACACTTTCCATCATCAGCTCACAGCCTTTATTATTATTTTTTTGGGGCATTCAACACCAATCCTCTATCTTCATCATCATCATTTAACGTCTGCTTTCCATGCTAGCATGGGTTGGACGATTTGACTGAGGTCTGGCGAACCAGACTCCAGTCTGATCTGGCAGAGTTTCTACAGCTGGATGCCCTTCCTAACGCCAACCACTCTGAGAGTGTAGTGGTGCTTTTACGTGCCACTGGCACGAGGGCCAGTTTGGTGGTACTGGCAACGGCCACACCCAAATGGTGCTTTTTATGTGCCACCTGCACAGAAACCAGTCCAGCGGCATTGGCGATGACCTTGCTCGAATGTTTCACGTGCCACTAGCACAAGTGCTAGCAAGGCGACGCGGTAACGATCACGCTCGAGTGGTGTGTTTAACGTGCCATCGGCATGAAGGCCAGCTTGTTGCTCCGGCAACGATCTCACTCGTATGGTACATTTAAAAGTGAGACATGAATCAGTGAAGAAATATCCGAGGTAATAAAACACTATGACGAGAGAAAGAGGAAAATAATCTTAAATAAAAGTAAGCTTTGGAAGGCTTGTGAGAAATGCTGAACTCAATACAGGGAAAGTTGGGTCTCACAACTGATGACAAGATTTAGCCATGAACAATCATTGTTCTGCAGACCCAGCCATCAGGCGATAACAGAAATATCAATGTTAAAATGATGTCTCAAAATATATTTCGGTTTATCACACAGTTTTTTTTTTTTATATTATTTATTTTGTTTTCTTCTTTTCTATATTTGAATATTCAGAAATGAGAAACTCTCCTTTCTTGATCCTGGCAGATAAATGTCTGCAACACTAGACAAAGAAGTGCCTGCTCTTCAAAAAATTTTATTTTTCATGTAAAATGGATAGTAAATAACATCAATTTTGCTTATGGTTCAACTCAGATAAATATGTTTAAGGCCAGCTTTAAACATGTTTCAATCATTTTTGAAGTTAGCTTTGTAAAAAATGTATAAAGCATCCAAATATTCATCAGAGACAACGAGATGTTTTAATTAGTGAGACATGAAACATTTTTCTTCTTTGTGATAAACCGAAATACATTTTGAGACATCATTTTAACATTGATATTTCTGTTACCGCCTGATGGCTGGGTCTGCAGAACAATGATTGTTCATGGCTAAATCTTGTCATCAGTTGCGAGACCCAACTTTCCCTGTATTGAGTTCAGCATTTCTCACAAGCCTTCCAAAGCTTACTTTTATTTAGGATTATTCTCATCTTTCTCTTGTCGTAGTGTTTTATTACTTTGGATATTTCTTCACTGATTCATGTCTCATTTTCTTCTTTTAGGAAGCTATTATTTCAGTTTTATAATCCCAAATCACAATTATCTCTAAAAAGTGATTTATCAATTTATCAATAAAATATTCTGATTGATCCCCAGCCATATAATCAATTATTACATGTGTAGAAAGCAAGCAAAGCTCACTCATAGACCACATCAGGAATATGAGTTCGTCTGTGTTTGGCAAGAGTACTTCTATCAGTAAATGCTTTTTCACAAACATCACATCGATGTGGTTTCTCTCCACTATGAATGAGTTTGTGATCATTTAGATTACAATTGAACGCAAATCCTTTACCGCATATATCACACTTATAAGGCTGATCGCCACCATGCAGTTGTGTATGGCCAGTTAGGTGCGCTCGCTGGGCAAACGTCTTTCCACAGACATCACAACGATATCTCTTCTCTCCCGTATGGATTACTTTATGAGTATATAGGTGACTGCTTTGGGCAAAAGTTTTGCCACACGTCTCACAGCGATAGGGTTTCTCACCCGTATGCAGTCTTAAGTGACTTGGTAAATGTGTACTCCGAGAAAACTTCTTACCACAAATATTACAACTGAATGGTTTTTCTCCCGTGTGTGTTTTTATATGGGTTGCTAAGTCATTGTTCTGAAAAAACGACCGACCACAGACTTCGCATTGATACGGCTTATTTTCTGTGTGTATTTGTTGGTGACGAGCCAAAGCATATTTTTCATAGAATGTATTTCCACAAGTTTCACAGTGATATGTCTTTTTGTTTGTATGTCGCAGTTTATGCCTGTTCAGTCCACTCTTTTGAGCAAACTTCTTATCACAAAGTTCGCAATGGTAGGGCTTGTCTCCCAAATGTGTTCTTTGGTGACTATAAAAACCGCTGCTGAAAGCAAAAGATTTTCCACAAACATCACAGTGGTAAGGTTTCTCTCCTGTATGCGTCCGGCTGTGACGTATTAAATCACTGTTGTAAAGAAATTCTTTACAACAGTATTCACAGTTGAATATTTTTTTCTTCTTTTCTGTTTTCATTTTCCGGTTATTTCTTCTAGAATATTCCCGAAAGAAATATCAAAGATTCATCAGTAATTTCTCTTCTTATGATTTCTTTCCCTAAAGAGGAACAAGGAAAGAAATTTGTAGAAATACTATAAAACATATGACCACAGAACAACAATGCACAATAATGTCATCTAATAACTTCAATTAACATTATTAATTAATCTATTTACTAATAATAATTAGCTAATCTACTTAATAATCCTTTCTACTATAAGAACAAGGCCTGAGATTTGGAGGAAGGGGGCAAGTCGATTATATTGACCCCAGTGTGTAACTGGTATTTATTTAATCAACTACAAAAGGATGAAAGGCAAAGTCAACCTTGGTGGAATTTGAACTCAGAACATAAAGACAGATGAAATACCTATTTCTTTACTACCCACAAAGGGCTAAACACAGAGAGGACAAACAAGGACAGATAAACAGGTCAATTACATCAACCCCAGTGCGTAACTGGTACTTAATTTATCGACCCAGAAAGGATGAAAGGCAAAGTCGACCTCGAAGGAATTTGAACTCAGAATGTAACGGCAGACGAAATACGGCTACGCATTTCGCCCGGTGCGCTAACGATTCTGCCAGCTTGCCATTTTGTTAATCTACGTAATAATAATAAGAACAGATACTAAGTAACTTGTTGTTTTTTTTTATCAGACTAGCTCTCTTCATGACCATTTCTACTCACTCTTGGAAATGGAAAAGCAATAGGAATGGCGAGAAAAAGCAAGTTCAAATAGAAACAGTAGAAGCAGCAAGGATATTTCGCCAGATACAAGAGAATAGCTTTTCTCTAGTGAGTTGTTGTTTAGCTGTGATGTGCTGGAGGAAGCATAACAGGTGGTGGTGAAATGAAAGAGATTATGATTGGTTGAGGAGGGGAGAGGGTGAAAAGATCAGGGAAATGGAGGAGGGAAGGTGGGTAAAGGTAGATAGATGAGGATGAACAAAGACAGTCTCTGATGTATGCATGGGTGTAGTAACGGATGGAGGAGGTGGAATGATGGTGAAGGAGGGGGTCAAGTGGGCAAGGCCATTCATGGTTTGTAAGCTTCACTAAGTGGTGAGCACTCATACCCCTTGTATCTGAGGTGGAGAGGCAGGAATGAGAGAGGAATGTGATGATTGATGTGGATAGGGAGAAGGGTGAGAAAAGGAAGGTGATCAACAGGTAGATCAGAGGTGGGGGTTCTCGGGTGCAGAGGTGAGAAGAAAGTATAGACTAAGCGGTATCACAGTTGCATTCGCTTTGAGTAAGAAGACTTTGTTGCCAGCAGAATAGCTCCATCAGTTTTTTTTCTTTTCCAATCTGTCCTTGCCGTGGGTATTTTCAGAACACTACTAACTATGACACCTAGGTATCAGAAGCTATCCACTACTTCTAGCGAACGAAACAAGCCTTTTTCTGATGTGTATTGACGCTTACAGCCTCATTCTATCTGCCACACATGCAATCTTTCTTCTTTGTTAATCTTCTGGTGATTCCACTATTCCTCTTGTGTTTCCATTGTGGGTAAGCATAAATTCGTTTTCTGCAAATCGAATAAAGCCATTTTCCTGATGGCATCAGGGTTCTAGCTTGTTTCCTACATACTAACAACCTAGTCTAAGCTAAGTTTACCTTGAAGCCTCGTGATTCGAAGTTCAATCACTCGATCCGCTCAAAATAACACCCACAACTCCCTGTAACCATACCCTACAGTCTGTCTTAAAAAAACAAAGGATCTTTTCGGTTTAAACGGCAGTTTTTTCTAGCGGTGTCATATGAAATTGTCACCCATAATTATGACCCTAGTATCGATCTATTGCATTTCAATGTTTTAGGGTTAGGGTTAGGGAAAGGGTATCTTTTTTTCTTCACAAATGTAAATAAACCCAATCTGTTTCTTAAACGAGGGACATATTCATACGGCACAGAATGTTTTTTTTTAACTCAATGGACGTCATTGATTGGTTGAAATTGCAGAAATTGAAGAAAACAACAACAAATATCTTACAAACCATAGAATTTTCTCAATATAGCCAAGCGAAAAAGATGTTTTATAAACACATTCTACCAGTATACGAAGTTTAAAATTTTTTAGTAACCTAGAAATTATGTTAAAAACTGCCGTTCAAACCGAAAAGATCCAAACCAAAACCTAGATACATTATGCTTAAAGGGGGGGATGGTCATAATAGGAATATCGTTGATCAGATGTCTACTGAGTGAGAGATGGGTTAGCTGTGGTGAATGTTTATGTTTTTGTCAGAAAAAAACAAAAACACACGATAATATTTACCTATTTGGTCAATATTTTCCTGTATTGTTTCTTATCCTAGACACATTAAATATAGTTTCTATCAATGATTGAATAGAAGACCCAGTGTATTACTGGTATTCAGCCGGCGAGAGAGAGAGAGGAGAGTCATTGATGTTATACAAATACATAAACTTACCGACAGGACTCAGATATTGTCTCTATTTTCAAGACAACCGACAACGATGTGTCTTCTACTTCGTTTGCTTATTAAATCATTGACGAAATTAATTAATAATTAAGAAAAAACACAAAATTAATTAATAATTATGAAAGGTATAAAACAAAATAGAAACCAACGAAGAAATGGCGGAAGTAGCGGACTAACTAAGCGATCCATACCGGAAGTTGTGATAGTCCAAACTAAGCTAACAACAAGAGGCGGCCCGCGAGGGGAGAATTGTTAAGGAATCGGTTTAATATTTTGTGGAATTTATTGCTACTCTTTACATTTGGTTTCGTCTGCGGTTGATAAATACTCGTGAAATACTGCAGTAATCTTTCAAACTTTCTCCATATGCAACAAAATGAGAGTAACCGAAAGAAAACAAATAAGCATAACTACAGTTTAGGGCCCCACCCAATTCATTCCCTTGTGAATTTCTCTAAGATGAATATTTTTTACGACTGAAATTTTGCAAATATATTTTCGAGAGCACAGATTACGATTGTTTTTACGGTATTAACGAAAATTTGGAGGACTTTCAGATATTATTTCTCTATTCTCAACTTTGTTTCCTCATAATTCTCTTTTAAATTATATTTTGTAGAAAAACATTTTCGAGAATGTTTAATATTTCACACAGAAAAAAAAAAAAAACGAAAGAAACTAGAGATATGGTAATTTTACCAATATATTCCTAAATCTCTCCTTTGAAAATATCCCTCTGCAAAATTTTGTCAAAAGATATGCCTTTTTCAGAAAATTATGAAGAAATAAATTTAGAGGCACTAAATTGCAGATTTGGCAACAAGTAATCGCTGTAGACTGGTAACCCTGATCGAGATGATAAATCGGCAAAGGCAGTCCATCCGTAACCACCCCAGATTTTCCCATATTCTTTCGTTTCTGCCTTGCACACTTTAGTCGTACAAATCGATCGCAGTACAAGGTTTGGTACTTATTCTATCGGAAGGTTTCTTGTTTTTTTCTGGGGTTTTTTTTTTTACCGAACCGATATATTACGCGGACGTAAGCACACTAGTGTTGACTGTTAAGCTGTGTTGGGGGGGGGGGTAATAACTAAGATACGCACGCGCGCACACACTCATATATCGTCCTTGTTTTAACATTCACTTTTTCCAGCTTGCATGGGTCAGACGGAATTCGCCGAGGCAGATTTTCGAGATTTGGATACCTTTTCTGTCACGAAGCATCACCTGTAATCAAGCGAGTTAATAGTTTTCCCGCTGGCTAGACATGGTTTTGCAGGATACTGGAAATGAACGACAACGCTTGTATGACAGTAGCACTCATTTACAACCAAAGCACAATGTCAAGTCAAGGCAACACGAACACACACATGTGTATTTATATGTGTGTATGTATGACAGTCTTCTTTCAGTTTTTGTCTACCAAATGTACTACCATGGCGTTGGTCGTGTTAAAGGGGAAGACATTTATCTAAGGGGCTATACTAACCGAACCCTAGACCATATGGTTGCAATTTGAATATATCTGTAGGGTTCAATAAAATGTATGCTCAAGGATTGTCAAGACACGAAATACTTACCCCCCCAAAAAAATTTGTTGTTATTCAAGATTATTTAGCTTACTTTCAGTTTCTCTACATCTTGACTCTGGTTCTACAAGTGTTTACCACTCAGCTGGCACACACAAATAACAAACTGCTTGTTCAAGTTTTTGATACTCAATAACAGTAATAACACAAACAGAGTTGATTTTAGACACAAGATACCAATTAAATGCTGAGTGGAAATTCATACAAATCATCCCAAACTATTTTTCACCCAACTATTTGTCTTCATATTCTCACTCATCCATTCCAGTAAATATACATTATGGAATTGTCAAATGAAATTACCAGAAGTTTCTTTATAAATTCTCAGACATTATTTGCATTTGACGGATATTTGTTCTCATCTTGTTTGTTGTTAACACAACATTTTGGCTGATATACCCTCCAGCCTTCATCATGTGTCTTGGGGAAATTTCGAACCTGGGTTCTCATTACTAAAGTATTTTTCAATGTTGTTGTTATTATTATTATTATTATTCAAGTCACTGCCTGGACTCAAACTTGGAATAACTCCTCATCTCTCAAATATAGAACTGTATTCTAACAGATATTTTTTTTTCTTTTTGAAAACAGCTTACTGACAAATATAGAAACAGATGAAAGAATAAGAAATGCACAGCAGAAAATCCTACTTACTCTTCTTAAAAAGTTCCCATATATTTGACATGTAAGAAAAGAATTTCAAGATGCTACAGAGCCTATGACATAATCCCATGTAATTCAGCTTTGATTGAAAATAATCCCTGACAATGATAACAGCCAAAGCATTTCAGAGTTCTGTTAAATACACTTTCTTAAAGGCTGCTGATACATTTGTGTCCTATTAAAGCAAGTCATGTAACAATCTCCTGCGTGTGGCTGTGGAACAAACTTCTTAACAATAACAGTGAAGCTTGCACCCATTTATTTGCCAAACTTACACAATCATCATCATGATCTTCATTTAAGATATGATTTTCTTGAGTGGCTGTGTGGTAAGTAGCTTGCTTACCAACCACATGGTTCTGGGTTCAGTCCCACTGCATGGCACCTTGGGCAAGTGTCTTCTACTATAGCCTCGGGCCGATCAAAGCCTTGTGAGTGGATTTGGTAGACGGAAACTGAAAGAAGCCCGTTGTATATATGTATATATATATGTGTGTGTATATGTTTGTGTGTCAGTGTTTGTCCTCCCAACATCGCTTGACAACTGATGCTGGTGTGATTACGTCCCCGCAACTTAGCGGTTCAGCAAAAGAGACCGATAGAATAAGTACTAGGCTTACAAAGAATAAGTCCTGGGGTCGATTTGCTCGATTAAAGGCGGTGCTCCAGCATGGCCAGTCAAATAACTGAATGGGTTGGAAGGTTTGACAGGAGCTGGCAAGCCTGGGGTTGCATCAAGCCCTGCTGTCTCCTTTGGCATGGTTTTTAGGGCTGGATGCCCTTACTAATGCCGACCACTACACAGAGGGGACTGGGTGCTTTTTACATGGCACCGACATCAGTAAGGTCAGCAGGTGCCTTGCAAGGAAAATTCCTCTCAACTGAGAGGGTGGGGAGTAGTATTGAGGGAGGTGGCTTTGTGCCGGGGTGAGTGAGGGGGAAGAGAAACAGGTGTCTTGCTGTAGAAGAGATACATGGTTGCCCCAGTTGGGAAAAGATAGGAGCAGTGGGGAAAGACAAAGAAAGGGATGGTGTAGATGTGTTGGGAGAAACACATTCAAGTTAGAGAGAGGGGCGAGTAAGTGAGTGGGTGATGAAGGACAGTGGGAGTTAGAGGGGAGGGGAATGCAGTGAATGAACATAGGTGGAAGGAAGGGGTGTGAGGGAAGCCATGTAGTCGAGGAGAGATTCATCAGGAACGGTTTGTGAGAGTGCAAAAGGACACATTATGAATTCCAGACATGGATGGGAATAGAATTTGGAGGAGCATCTAACAAAATAATGGAATTGGTTACATCTGTCTCAGTTGACTTTAATTTCATCCTTCATTCATAAAATAGTTACCAGTGAATCACCAGGGTCCTGAAGGTATTGCTCCAGCATGGCTACACTCCGAAGTCTATAATTAGTGAAATCATATGCTAATTTTTTCAATCAAAACTTAGTTACATAAAATCATTTCCTAGTTTCTCTGGCAGGTTTTCTAAATTCTTCTCAGAGCAAATGTTGAATATATGAGAACTGTAAAGCATTTGTAATTAATTTATTGAAAGCCCTTCATCATTAAGGGGGGCAAATATGATTATTTTGTGTTGCTCAGCTCCATAAGCATATTTGCCATTAAACTGTTTCCATAACAATAACACCAACAACAGAAATATTACCCTTTAAATTCCATTGCTAAAAGGTCTGTTAGAATTCGAAAAGAAGCTACTGGTACCTCATAATTATATGTATCTGTTGGTATGGGTATGGGAGAACTTAAAGACAGATAATTGAGTGGAAAAGTGTAAAATGGTGCAAGCCGAAGGAATATGAGGGAAAACAGCAATGAAGGAAATAAGGGGAAAAGTGGTGGGGCTTGAGATCAACTTGCTGAGCCCCACAAAGATGAATGATTGCAATAAATGGCAGGATGCTGTGTTGAAACTGAACCATCCACAAATTATGCCGGCAGACATAAAAAAACTAATATACATAGGCGTAGGAGTGGCTGTGTGGTAAGTAGCTTGCTTACCAACCACATAGTTCTGGGTTCAGTCCCAATGTGTGGCATCTTGGGCAAGTGTCTTCTAACATAGCCTCGGGCCGACCAAAGCCTTGTGAGTGGATTTGGTAGACGGAATCAGAAAGAAGCCCATCGTATATATGTATATATATATATATATATGTATGTGTGCGTATATATTTGTGTGTCTGTGTTTGTCCACCGATGCTGGTGTGATTACGTCCCCGTAACTTAGCGGTTCAGCTAACGAGACCGATAGAATAAGTACTAGGCTTACAAAGAATAAGTCCCGGGGTCGATTTGCTCGACTAAAGGCGGTGCTCCAACATGGCCGCAGTCAAATGATTGAAACAAGTAAAAGAATAAAAGAATACTATCCACAAGAGAATTATGAATGGGAAGTCACACATCTTGTATTCAAGTCGAAGCAACTATATCCAACTTCTTTAGTCAACACGTATCAATCATTTTCCATTATCAGTTCACAGCCTTACCTTGTTGGGGTTTTATTTTTAGAATCCAATACCATTTCTTTGCATTACATGTTATACAAACATGTAACATGGAGTATATAAGGTCATAAAATGTTGCCATGAGTCAAAGATGAGTCAGTGTAGTCATAGTAACCAGTATACTCAGTGTAAAAATGTAGACGTCAGAAGATCTGAGAAGTACTGAAATGAGTATTTAGAGAAATGTTGAGTTTCACAGATGTATGACAAGACATCATGTCGTCTCAAGTAACAGAAAAAAAACCCCATTCTCTCAACATTACACTCTGAATCTCCTTATTTCGTTTGGTATTACTTTTAAACATGGTTCTATAAGCGTGTTTTACATATATTTGTAGCAAAAGAAGGAATTCCAAACTTTTATTGTATAATGTCTAATATTTGAGTATACCATAACGTTTCTCTCTCTACACACACACACATACATATATATATTTATATATATACATACATGTCCTTGTTTATCACTGATCTGGGATATCATGGTACACTGTGAACTTTTGTTATGCTAGACAATCAGCCAGAAATTCTTCTTGGACCTTAAAAGTGGACGCCAACGGCCATCCACAAGTTGGGGTCTCGGAATGAAATGTGTTCTTTTGTTCATTCAGCAGGGATTCAACACAATGTTTTTTCTTTCTTTTTAGCCTAACATCCATGATATACGAAAAAAGATGTATATATATATAGACATACATATACATACAGAGCAATATGAAAGGACGAAATTATGTGAGAGAACAGTTCTGCTTACACAATGCAAATAGAGTAAGGTTCCTCATACAGCAAGTTGAAAAACTTTAATCAGCTGACATTATCTAAGCAATTAATAAACAAAATCTCTTAGGTCTGTTTAATCCATTAACTGCCAATTTTTTTTATTCATATTTTTTGGCTTTTCCAGGTGTCTTAGGAGTTAAAATAATATATAGTATTTAAATTTTCTTCATATGTGAATTATTTTGGAAATTATAAATTTTTCAAAAAGTTCCAAATGGAGATCGCTGGAAAAAAAAGCGTATTTATCGTTTTCTATTCAATTGCAATAAAAAATCGTTTTAGTTCTTTTGAAACTATAGTATCGAATGCGTATGAAATATCGATGAGTGATCTAGATGGTGGTGGGCGTTTTCAAAAAAGTCAATATTTTTGTAGTTTAAAAATTGCAAGTTATGACATAAAATGTCCTTTAGAATTAGCCAGAGCTAATAATGACAAGCTTTAACTACTAAATATTGTTAAACACACCTCTGCAAATGAAATGTTCATAAGCAATTCACTCTAAATACAACGAACAACCGGCAGTGAGTCTGTTTTTAGCAGATACCCAAATGGGGCTCATGGCAGGCAATGGATTAAGAACCTTGAAACATCTCAAGAGAGATAACTCTAATACGACTAATTTTAGTGAAGTTATCCTCCCCTGTTTTAGAGATTTGTTTTTTTTCTTTTCTTTTCGTAAATACATTATCTACATTGCACAATCAATTAACTGTTTTCTCGCCCCCCTCCTGTTTGCAGTGTACCAACGACTGTGCCACCTCATCTGTGAGCCCAATATGAGATCAATCCACTTCTATGTTATTCTCTTCTCTGGGACCTTCCACTGTCAGCACGTGGCACAAGCTGCCTCACCTCTTCCACATCAGGTGATGCTTTGACTGTAAACCAAGCTACTTTCTCAGCTCATTTATTTCTTGCTTTATCAATAAAAACCCATCCAACAGATCATAATCAACCCGTTTCTTCCCAGTCTCAGACCCTTCACATTCAATACTTACACTGTCGAAGATTTTTGCATGTCGCCAGCTCTTCCTCCAGATTTCCTTAATGTCTGTACCCTACTGACAATCCAACCACAGCAACACCAATTAGATCACCTAGGTAACAGAAATTACCTACCAACTTTATCATGACACTGGAGTAGTAATCCATGGGGTTTGCTTGATACGTGACTCTACAGCTAATTACTTCTGTACTAGGGCACTGGTTACCTGTTGGTCTGCCAGAGAGCTCTTTGCACCTTTTCTGCTTCTATCTAGTACGCATGATGGAGTTCTTAGCAATTTTCTTCTGATATACTCAGTGAAGGTATTTTCTGTGGCGAGCTGGCAGAAACGTTAGCACGCCGGCGAAATGCTTAGTGGTATTTCGTCTGCCACTACATTCTGAGTTCAAATTCCGCCGAGGTCAGCTTTGCCTTTCATCCTTTTGGGGTTGATAAATTAAATACCAGTTACGCACTGGGGTTGATGTAATCGACTTAATCCATTTGTCCCCCCTGTGTTTAGCCCCTTGTGGGTAGTAAAGTAATAGGTATTTTCCAGCTCCTTTATTTCTTAACTGGGGTATCTATTCTACAGCAAGACACCTATATCAGTCCCCTCTGTCTTAAATCTCTAGACTGGCACACAACCACACCCACTCAAAAATACTTCTCCCTCACTCTCAGCTGAGGTGTCTTGCAAAGTACTCAACGACCCTGTTTCTGCTGATGTCACCTAAAAAGCACTCAATACACTCTGGAAAGTAGTTGTCTTTTAGGAAGGGCATCCAGCTGTAGAAACTATGCCAAAGCAGACTATAGAACCGAGTGCCGATCCTGTTCAACCTTCCAACCCATGCCAGCTTGGAAAACTAACATTAAATGATGATGATGTTGATGATATATAGCACTGCTACTAATTAGTAATCTTATGTCTGCCATTTGGAACTTTAGGCCTTTTTACTTAAAACTATTTCCAAATGTTTCTGCCGGTCACTGCTTGTCTTCTTTTCTCTTTGAACATCAATATGCAACATAAACTACATACACCCATATACATCACTATCATTTAATGTCCACTTTAAACAATGATGATGATGATGATGCATATAACAAAACAGAGGATTAAAAAAGAAAGAAAAACTCATAACTGGAATGTTGGTTTAATAAATAGAAATGTTTTGAAAAAAAAAAATTCCAAAAAGCCAAAGGTTGCTGGTGAAATACATAACCAATACCTGACTGCATTTGTTATGAAAGACATGTAAAAAAATAATATTAAATACTTTGCTGTCATCTCAACTTCACAATTCATTAACTCAGAGATGTTGCTGGTAGAATATTGTTATTGTTGACAGGATTAACGAGGCTGGTATCAAATGCATAACAGGAAGTCGTTAATGATATCCGAAACTGTTTAATAAGTGGAGCCTCGTTAGACTGTAGGGTAATGATTTGAGTAATGATATAGGCAATGATACAAAGTAATGACAATGTAATGATAGAGGGAAATGATGAGGTAATGATTTAACTAACTGTCAGAGATACTCTGGCAGGAACAAGTGTATCTTTCAATTTAGGATTTACAAGAACATTGGAATGTTGTAGTATGTGTGAGGTCTTATCACAGTGAGGGTTCTCTTCTTTGTGTCTTCATTTGTGACTCAATAAATTTTTTTCATAAAAAATGTTTTATCACACATTTCACAAGATTATAGTCTATCCTTTGAATGAATCAATTTGTGTTCAATTAACGAACTGTTTCGAGAGAAGGTTTTACTACAGATTTCACATTCGTATAACTTGTCGCCGGTATGAACTCTTTTATGCTGAACTAAGATACTACTTTGGGAAAAAGCTTTGCCACAAATTTCACATTGATAAGGATTTTCTCCTGTATGCACTCTCATGTGCTGAACTAAGCTGCTATTAACTGAAAAGGCTTTACCACAAATTTCACACTGGAACGGTTTCTCCCCTGTGTGTATTCGTGTATGACGAGACAAAGCTACTTTTTCAGAGAACTTCTTCCCACAGTTGTCACATTGGTGCATTCTCTCTCCAGAGTGAATACGTTTGTGTCGAGATAAAGCAAAATTACGAGGAAACGTTTTGCCACAAATATCACAAGAGTATGGTTTATCGTTAGAGTGAATCCATTTATGTTCTGTTAAAGTACCATTTCGTGAGAAAGTTTTGCAACAAATTTCACACTTGTAACGTTTTTCACTCAAATGAATTTGTTTGTGAAGAATTAAAGAGTGATTCTGAGTATATATCTTACCACAGATTCCACATTTGTAAGGTTTCTCTCCAGAATGACTTTGATCATGCTCAACTAGTTTGCTTTTCTCAGAGAATATTTCACCACAAATCTTGCAATCATAGGATTTCTCCGATACATGTGACTGTGCATGAAGTGTTAATTCTGTATTTAAAGAAAAGGTTTTGCCACAGATGTTACACGAGTAGGTATTCTCTTGCGTATGAACGAGCATATGTTGTGTTAGAAAACTATTGGCAGAAAAGGACTTGCCACACACTTCACAGGGATAGAATTTTTTCTTGGCATGAATCCATTTATGTTCATTTAAGATGCCAACTCTTTCAAATGTCTTATCACAAATCCCACACCGATATGGTTTCTCACCAGAATGGATCCGTTTATGATGTATTAAACTACGATTCAAAGAGAATATTTTCCCACAAATATCACAAATATACGGGTTTTCCCCTGAGTGTAAACGTTTATGTTGAATTAGTATACTGTTTTGAGAAAATGATTTGCCACAAATATCACAATTGTAAGGACTCTCACCAGAATGGATTCTTTTATGCTGAACCAAGCTACTATTGACAGAAAACATTTTACCACAAATTTCACAATGGAATGGCTTTTCCCCAGTGTGGATTCGTTTGTGACGTGATAAATCTTTATTTTCAGCGAATGCTTTTCCACAAGTTTCACACTGGTGCGGTTTCTCTCCTGTGTGAATTCGTGTGTGTCGAGATAAATAACTATTTCGAGAGAAAGTTTTACCGCATATTTCACAAGTGTAAGGTCTGTCTTCAGTGTGGACCCATTTGTGTTCAATTAAGGCACTATTGCGAGAGAACGATTTACCACAAATTCCACATTTGTAGGGTTTTTCTCCGGTGTGGATACGTCTATGATGGACTAAAACACTGTTTTGTGTAAATGTCTTACCGCAGATTTCACAGTGGTATGGGTTTTCACCAGTATGAATTCGTTTGTGTTGAACTAGGCTGCTACTCACAGAAAAGGCTTTACCACAAACTTCACACTGATATGGTTTTTCCCCTGTGTGTATGCGTCCATGGCGAGATAAATCACTTTTAATAGAGAATCTTTTACCACAGATATCACAGTGGTGTGGTTTTTCACCAGTGTGTGTACGAGCATGTCTAGACAGGTAATTACGTTGTGAAAATATCTTACCACAACTTTCACAGCGGTAGGTCTTGTTGCCAGTATGGATAAGTCGATGATGAGATAAGCCACTGCTATGAGAGAAGGTTTTACCACAAAATTCACAACTGTATGGTTTATTCTTGGTATGAGTCCATTTATGCTCAATTAAGATATTCTTCCTAGAAAATGTTTTGCCACAAATTTCACAGTGAAATGGTTTCCCTTCTAATTTTACATTAGATAAAGTCCTGCTTTGAGAAGTCGGCAGACAAGTTATAGTGCAAAATGATTTCTCTGTGGCATCAACTTCCTTATCTTCTGTCAAATGGTTGTTTATTGTTGTTTCACAAGATTTCAAGTCACAGATAATCTCTGTTTCATTAGGAAAGTTATCACAAGGAAGAAATTTTGCCTCAATACTTTCTTCATCAGTATTCCTACATTTGTGCATTGACAGCTCATCATTTTCAGAAAAACCTTGTTTGCATATCTCACACTGAAGCAGTTTATACTCCATGTCTTCAAACATTGAAATTAAACCCAGTTAACTTGGTGCGATGAACAAACTGCAACCTTGGAAACTGAATGTCTCACAATCAAACCGATTGCAAAGTTGACAATCTTAGAAACAGGAACTTCCTGATTTGAATCATCTTCACAAAAATACAAAACCATTTTTTAGGTTAATAGCTTCACTTCCTAAGGTTTCCAAATAAGAAAACTTATTTTTTCTACTTGGGAAGGTGGAACTTCCTGAAAAAAGAAGACAAAAAAAGAAAGTGAAATGAGTGAGAATTTAATAAAATTTAAAAACTAAAATAAGAAAACTCATTGGTTAAAGATAAACTTGATGTTTAACAAAATACGAAAATTGCTTGACTGGGTTTTGTGAAAGATCACAAAGTCCCATATTAGAAGAAAATGGAGGAAATAGTAGTTAAGACATGTTTAGTTAGTAAATTATCTAGAAATGAGTAGCTAAAGATTTTTGTCTGAATCTGCAATGCCTAACAAACCAAATATGCTGGTTTTTGCTATGTTCCGTTTATCACTTTATTCACATGTTGATGTTAATAAATATTTTCTGTTTGGTTAAGGATTTTAACAGAATCACATCAACTTTATGATGATATTTTTCAACAAACCTGTGAGCCTGTGCTTTTGTTAGATTTATTATCAGTTTGGAGTAGCTTTGACAGACAAGACACACAATAAAGTTGAAACAGCACACTGTCTCAAAGATTCCTTACACCAGTGTTATGAAAATACACCATTTAAAGGGAGGAGGTGTTTTCTGATTAGGGAAAACAACAGGGATCAGTTATTCATGGCTGAATCTATTCGAATCTATTGGGAATAACATAATAATGAAATTATTGTATACAGTGCTCAGGTGCACCACAACTTGTCAAAAGTGCGTATAAAGCATATGCAGTAATGTACAAATGTCTGGAAAGCGAACAGTGTATGAGACAGATACATGCTTGCGTGTGTATGGAGGGTAGAAGATCAGGTATAGTGTTGGCGAATCTCAGGAAGCATGGAAGTTTTGAAGGATGCAGTGCTCCGACAACTAACAGCTGATGCCGGCAGTTTGTTCCATGCTTCAGCAACTCTTAGCATGAAAAAATGTTTCCGAAAGTCATGGGAGCTGTGCTGTTTTCTGACTTTGTAAACATGAATCAATGTTATTGAAATGTTTGAAAATTAAGTCTTTAAAACCAAAATTTTTAGAGATTAATTTTTCATAATTAATAATAAATAAGCTGGCAGAAAAGTTACTGCTTAGGGGAAAATGCTTCACAGCATTTCTTCTGACCTTACATTTGAGTTCAAATGCCATCAGAGTCAACTTTGCCTTTCATTCTTTCACAGTCAATGAAATAAGAACCAATTGAGCACTGGGGAGGTCAATGTAATCGACTTACATTAAAGGTATGCATATCTGTGGAGTATTCAGCCACTTGCTCATTAATTTCATGAGCAGGTGGTTCTGTTGATTGGATCAGCTGGAACTCTCGTCATTGCAACCAATGGAGTGTAAGTGTAACAAAAATTATAGCCAAGAATCTGGCTTTAAAGAATTATTTCAATAATTGTTCATTTCAGGAATTAGTTCTTCACTTTTGAGAGAGAGAGAGAGAGAGTGTGTGTGTGTGTGTTGGAGATGACCAAGATGAGGTATCAAAAAGACAATGGCTCACATCCTATCTTTGACAGAAAAACAATGTTCATGGCCCAGAGACTTAATTCTTCCTGGTGCAGTCCTCCGAGCAGTAAATATGGTTTGTGAGAATATATGTACAGCACTGCATATTTAATGAGTGTTCTGTTAGATTGCACTGGAAAGTTCAGCTTGTGCTAAAAACCCAGGGACTGTAGTAGGAACCCACCCAAAAGACGACAATGATGACTTACTTTCAGTTTTGACCATGAGCAAGCAGTTATTTAATCAACTGATTAATGTTTAAGTGGCTGAGTATTCCACAGGCCTTGTCAGTACAATACATAACGAAGCTGAACATTTAATTACAGATACAATCCATTCAAAAGGCTTCTATGCAGTTTCCCCCTAACCCAATTTCACTTCCAAGGTTTGAGTTGACCTGAAGTTAAGATAAAAGGTGTTTGCCAAAGATGCAATGCAGGGAGATGGCACTTGGAACTTTAAAGCTTACAAAAACAATGTTCCTAATGACTCAGTCATGTTGGCATCCATAAATAAATAAGCTGCCTTGGAAATGGTGTCAGTGAAATAGCAACCAAAACACAGGGGTGGCTATGTGGTAAGAAGTTTGTTTCCCTGTATTTTTGCTTTTTTGAACTCTGAACTTTTGGTTTTCTGTGATCTTTTTTCAAAAAAGAAACACAGCAAAGAAGATAAATAACACTGTGTTGGAGTGGGAGAGTGTCCCACCCAAACAGTGGATAAAAGACTTTGAAGAGAGGACGGTGGTGCTGTGAACGTACTCCAAGTCACTTGACACTATCGCCCTCTTTCAAAAGAGTGGAATTGAGAAAGAGTTGGCAGAATATTTGCCAACTATTAAATTCATCTCCAACGGTGTGGTTGCTGTTTGACACCCCTGAGGAGGCTTGCAAATTTGTGAGCCAGCCCTTGAAGGGCAAAGAGATCTTGTTTCTTCCCACGTATTATAGGAAGAAGTAGACAAGAGCTTGGGTCTATGGGTTGCCACCCGGGATAGAACCCAAGTGGATAGAGAAAAACTATCTGCCGGGGTCTGGGTGGCAGTGGAGCCAAGCTCCTCAATATGAAGATTTTTCCTGTGGCTGATTGGGTTAGGTCTAAAGCTGTTTTAACCCTGTGGACCCTATCAGCCAAGAATTTGGTTTTTCCAAATTTTTTGAAAATTGCCTGGTGCAGGTACCCAGTGAGTCTTGAGGGACGCCCCCCACCCCCAAGTGTCACCAGTGCCTGGAACTGGACCACTTCAAAAAGAACTGTCCCCAGGGCTACAGTAGGGTCCTGGAGCAGTTGGTTGTGGAAAAGCACCCCCTCTCCTCCTCTGGAAGGAGAGATGGAGGTAGGCGAGGAAGGAGAGACCTCCCCCAGAAAAATGGGGTAAAAAAGGAAGAAGGGGAGCAACAATGGTTGCTCACCAAAGGATCCAAAAGCTGTGGGAGGAAGCTATGTTCTTCCGGTTAAAGCGAAGGAACCAAACCCTCCCGTACCAAAGGCAAAAAAAAAAGAAAAAATGGAACGGGACAGTGCTGGCAGTTTACAGTGCACTACCAGCATATCCCAAAACCTCGTCGGTGGGAATTGTGCCACCGACAGAGAAAACTATGGCCCCTCCCAGTGAAAATTATGAGGAATTTGTGATCTTCTTTCTCAAGGGAGGGGCAGTAGAGAACTTTGTAAGAAGTTTTGAAGGTCGGGAACTGGCGGTTCCGACCTGCATTGATGGCCCACATTGGCCTCCGCAGGTGGCTGTGGGGGTCATGGAAGAGAGTAACTTTTATAAGATAATGCATGCCTTTTCTAAGGAGGAATTCAATTATCTTTTCTGGGTCCCCGACTTGCTACTGTGGGATTGCCTGCAGGCAGCGAGAGATTTGATCGGGGAGGTGGAGTGAGAGGTCTTGGCACCTTGATTAACTTGGAACTTTTTGACTACTGTAAGAGGTTTATTACCTCATTAGTGTTTAAATAAAAAAAAGAGAAAAAAAGAACAGTGTTCTTGAGGGGCATCGATTGGCAGGGGTCATTTGCTTCCTTCATCAATATCATTATTTTGTTCATCATTCATCTCATTTTTGTGTTGTTGTCCAGCCCGCAATTGCTTCTATCTTTGTAATGCCTTTATGGCAAATTTGATGAAATAAAGAAGCTTGTTTCCCAACCACAGGGTTCTAGGTTCACTTCCAATGTGCAGCACCTTGAGCAAGTGTCTTCTACAACAGCTCTGGGCCAACTGAAGCCTTGTGAGTGGATTTGGCAAATGGTTTTTTTCAGACAAATAGTCAGATTGAATTCCTGGCAGGTCCTCACAGTGCTCTGTCAATGCTGCATCATCTGCAAACAGTATTTCTCTGATGAGTATTTGACGAACCCTTGATTTCAAGTTCAGCTTTGACAGACTAAGTGGTTCTCTGTCTGATCTGGTGTTGGGGTAGACACCATCAGCTGATGTTCCAAATGCATGTTTCAATATGACTGTGAAGATGAAGCCAAATGGGGCAGGGTGCAAGCGCACCGCCCCACTTCACACTGCTGCCTATGATGAATGCTTCTAAAGAAGAGCCCCCTAACTGAATGATGCTTTTCATACCTGCATGAAACAACTGGACATGCTCCACCCCCACCATCAACAACTATCAGCTGGAGGTAGTCCATGAATTCACCTACCTCAGCTCTACCATCACTGATAGCCCCTTCTTGGAGCCTGAGATCAGCAGGTGAGCTGTATGAGCATCCTCCACATTTGCCAAGCTGATGAAGAGAGTCTGGGAAAACAGAAAACTGACCACAAACACCAAGATTGCTGTCTACAAGGTGTGCGTCCTCAACACACTACTTCATGGCAGTGAAGACATGGAGCCTCTACTCCAGACAGGAGCAGTGTTCCAATGTCTTCCACCTTCACTGCATCTTGGATATGAAGCGGACCGACTGAGTCAACCAGCAACAAAGTCCTCAACCATGCCAAGACAACTTGCTCCAATTGCACTGGCTCAGTCATGCATGTTGTATGCTGGATGGGAGGATTGCAAAAGACCTCCTGTATGGGAAATTGGCCACTGGCACAAGAGCATGAGGATGGCCTCATCTTTGTTTCAAGGACATATCCGAGAGATATGAAGTCAATAGATCTGGACGTCCTGAGATGGGAGGAGGTAACAAATGGTTGCCCACACTGGAGACCAGTACTATGCAAGGAGATGGAGCGAGGGAAAGAGAAAATGAAACTTGCCACTGAAGGAAAGGAAAACTGTGTTGTGCTGGTGGAGAGGTTCTTCCAATGCAGTCGCTGCATGTGAGACTGCCATTCCCATGTGGGCCTGTACAGCCACGGCAGACATTGCACCACCATCAGCAGCTGACACAAAATTCTCCAGGTACAGATCCACGGTTTTTCAAGACCAATGGATGGCTATCTATCCATATGTGTGTGTGTGCTTGTTCCCTACCATCATTGGACAACCAATGTTGGTTTGTTTGCTTCCATGTAATTTAATGGCCTCAGCCAAAGAGACTAAAGAAATAAACTCCAGGTTTAAAAGAAATTAGTACTGGGACAGATTCCTTCGATTAAAACTCAAGGTGGGGCCCCAGCATGGCCATGGTCTAATGGCTAAAAACAAGTAAAAGATAAAAGAACATGAAAAAACAGAAAGGGCTCCACATGGTCAGCTGGTTTGCTAGAAGTAGCAGCCAGCCAAATCGGCCTAAAATCCCACTCTACTGTCTTCCACACATCATTTAATTGTCATCCTAGATATACTATGAAAAAATATGGAGTGGTCATGGCTAGAACACCCTTGATCATGTGTCTGCATGATAAGAATTAATTCCGGAGTTAAACAACAAATTTTACATTTCAGAGGAAATATAAAAAAGAAGTTTTAGTCAAACACCCCCACCACTTCTTAAGTCAATTACTCCACTTTTATGATCTGAGATATCCATCAATTGGTTAACCTTATTGCCATCTAACTTGTCTTCTGAACTTAGGATCATAAGCTAACAAAACACTCACCAATGTTAAAGAGCTGCCACTGGTTACTGCGGCGAATTGTTCATAATGTACAATATCTTTCTTCATCCAGGTGGACTGAGAGTTAAATTGCTTCACCACAAATGTAACATATCACAGGATATGTTACACATGTTTGACCTTGGACCTGGTTATCAGTGCCTTGAACTAGTGTTTGGTCCTAAGTCAAACAGAAATATAATTGACAGTGTTACAGCAAAAGCCATTTCAGTTACCATCATCATTTAACGTCTGTTTTCCATGATATATATATATATGCCACGTAAAAAGCACTAAGTCCACTCCACTGAGTGGTTGGTGTCAGGAAGGGCATCCAGCTGTAAAACCTTGCTGAAACTGACCTCACCTGTGCTTGGGCCACATAAAATGCACTAAGTCCACTCTGCCAAATGGCTGGTGTTAGGAAGGGCATCCAACTGTAAAAATCCTGCCAAAACAGTTACAGAAGTCAGGTTTCTGCCTGGCCAGCTCCTGTCAAACCATCCCACCCATGCCAGCATGGTAGACAGAAGTTAAACAATGATGAAATAAAGTGTGGCTGTGTAGTAAGAAGTTTGCTTCCCAACCACATCATTCTGGGTTCAGTCCCACTGCATGGCACCTTAGGCAAGTGTCTTCTACTATAGCCTCAGGAAGATTCAAAGCCTTGTCAATGGATTTGGTAAACGGAAACTGAAAGTAGCCTGTCGTATGTGTGTGTGTCCCACCACCACTCGACAATCAATGTTGGTGTGTTTACATCCTCATACATTAGCAGTCCGGCAAAAGGGACTGATGTAATGAGTACCAGGCTTAACAAAAGATTAAGTCCTGAGGTCAACTCATTTGACCAAAAATCCAAGGCGGTGCCCCAGCATGGCCAGTCTAATGACTGAGGCAAGCAAAAGATAAAAAGATATATAAGGACTTTTGCACATTAACCAGGTCCCAGCTTGAAAACTTTCTTTTTGTGGCAAGGTCGTAACTTTTATTAGAATATGGCACATGTTTAAGACACATATATAAAACAAAACCACACTAAAAATACAAATCTAAAACTGGGAGAATGAAATGGAAGAAGAGGAACAAAGGAAGAAGAAAACACCCATCAATTCAACACCAATGTGTTTCAACTGGCTGCACGCCACAAGGTTCAGTGGAACCTACTGAAGCAAGCCAACACACTCATGACATTACCGTGGGTGATGGCGAAGCTAAGGCACCAGAACAGTCAAGCACCTTCATGGGCATCACCTGCCTCCTTGGTAAGGTGCACTAGCATAGCTGGAGGGGGGGCACTTTTAAAGGGGCACCACTTTGGGGTCTGCTGTAGGCAATGTGTTTTTTGTGGGGTCCAAGGGTGGCACACACTCTATCTATGCTAGTGGTAAGGTGAGCTGCCAACAATGACAAGAACTTTGCTGTCTGCAGCCCAGCCCCTCTAAATATCTCAAGCGCCACAGGCTGGAAGAAATATGGTTCACTGACTGGTCCTGATAATTAAGAATTTTGTTCCATTTGGCTATGGGAGCAGTGACCTCCCGTTTACCACAGTATCCAGGATGTGGGAGGGAACAAAGGAGTCACAGACGGTGGCATCCCAGATGAGGTACCTACATCTTACCTTAAGGACAAAGGGTAAGAACACCTGGTTTTTTTCCCCATTGCTTCTAGATAAACCCACCAGCTCTAGAACTGAGGGGATACTAACCCAAACCAGAGCCCACTTAATGATTAAGTTTATCTTGGTGTGACGAGCAGAATGACCAGCATTTAGGCAGCAAAGCAAACAGTGGAGTTGAGGGGCCTGCCACAGCGACATCTCAGGACCCCACAAACGTTGGCTCCATTCTGAGAGCAATGGAGATGAGGAACTTATCTAAACTAAGTAGACCACCAATATTGGCCACAGGCAGGGTATCAATTCAGCCCCCTATTTGCCAGATCCTTGACTCAGAAGGCAATACTATCTGTCGTACCATTGATAATAGCGGAGAGAAGTGACTAAACTGAATTAACCAGACTTAAAACAGGTGATTTCTATCCACGGTATAGCTGTCTAGTTATAAACAAAATTTCCTTCTAAGATAAAGAGTCATCTTAGAAAGGCTGCCATTTTAACATGAGTGATAAAGGAACGGAGACCTCAATGGATGGTTTTCATTTAATACAAAATGGGATTTTTTAAAACTCAGATATTTACACCTCATTCACTTGAAAATTCATCGTAGTAAAGTTAGGTTACTTTCATTTTTCTATTCACCTTATTGTGTTTGATTGATCGATCATTTCTATTTTGATTGTATAACATATTTCGCCTTCCATCCTTCTGAGATCGATGTAATAGGGAACCAGCTGTGCACTGGGACCGATGTCATCGACTAACCCCTTCTCCAAAACGTCAGGCCTTGAGCCTCAAGTAAAAAGCATTACACACGTGTGTGTGTGTGTGTGTGAGGGGGAGGAATGTTCCAGTGTGTCAACAAAATAAATTACCAGTTGGACAGTTTTAAATGAACAAAACAAGGAAATCGAGTGAGAAAATTATACGGAATAAAAAAACTTAATAACCGTTTGTAGTTTAGAGTGAAGAAAGCTGGTAGTTCTGAGGGGAGGGAAAAGTCGATTACATCGACCTCAGTACTTGACTGGTATTTTATTTTATCGACCCTTGAGAGTGTTAAAGGTAAAGTTCACCTTGGCCAGATTTGAACTCGTAATGCACAAAGCCGGAACAAATATGTAAGATAACTTTTCCGATTAGTCCATAATATTCCCAAGTTATCAGGAAGAGAGGAGGAAAAGTATGGATATATTATTTGGATGATGTTCGGTTGTGATCAGCAGCCACTGGCTGTTGACAGTTTGTGGTCGAACTAAACACAGCAACACCATCATTTTCTTGTTTGTGTTAGAAGTTGTCCACGAACATGGATGTCAACAGGTACCTGCCCCATCATTGGGGACAGGCTACACTAAGAAAGTCGAGGCAGTTAGGGTAATAACACACACACACACATATATATCTGTATATATATATATATATAAGAATACCTTTATATGTCAGAGCAAAATTAACAGGGACCATACATCAATTAATTAGTACCAATTATTTATATATATAGGAATATCATGTATATCGTGTGTCTGTGTTTATGCATGTAAGGCTGATATATATATATATAAGCTGTATCGTAGGCCAACAACACCGTTAATACAGACAACAGGGCGATTAAAGGGTCAACAGCAACATTCGACTTGGGACACACACACAACCACATTGTAAATAAACTCATCAACCGAAACGCACCTTCTGCTTTCTTCCAAGTAGTTTCTCTCTCTTCTTAAGCGACACACGTACAAATGTCCCCAGTAACACATCACTCGAGCAGCGTCGACCAACTTTCAGTTAGATTATTTGCTATTTATTATTTAACAAGTCTCCAACATTCTAGACTCTTAATTAAAGCACGTGTTATGGCGGACGCTGTTGTCAGCACTAACTAATCTATCATAGAGAGACGGTGTTGAAGGATAAATTACACACACCGACACACACGGATAATTAATCATCTCTCTATCTATTTATCTATCGATAAACATGTTTATGGTTATTATTACAGTCTTTTCCTGCTGACACCGAGCTAAGATTTTCCTAGATTCTAAATTGCAGATTAAAATAATATTGCTAAGCCATAAGTCAACGGTGACACCAATGATCAGAGACATTCCAAGCATGACCTGTTTGTCTTTTTATGATTATGTCAGACTGCATTATTCCCAAGACAGTGGCGTGGGCTTTGAAACGGGGCTGCTATTTCTAGCAGACTATGTCGATTGAAGGCACAGATACCCCCACCACGTCTCTTTGGCTCGTGGAGATTAGGGTTGTTGCTGTAGCTTAATAACATCGGGTCAGCCTTGATCCAACTAACAAATAATTAAAATATGTTCCAGCTGAGACCATCCTGTGTTTTTCTTTCTTTCTCAAATATAGTATTCACACTATCCATTGTCTTGCCTCTTTTCTTTTTTAATAATAATGGTCAATTATTATTTGAGGGAGATTTCACTGCTATCTAACGGCATTGTACAATGATTTTGCAGCAGTCGAAGGTCTGATATTTAAAGAAGGAGGCACCCGCACAAGACAGCCGAAGCCCACTCTGCACCGCTGTTGTTATCTTTAGGTTCAGTCACGGCACAGAAGTTACTTAATTATGGTGTGGTACAACTTTTACTTGATGTTATTTCCACCGAATTAACCCCTCTGCTTCCATACCTGCTTAACTATCCACTTTTCATCACTGGTCAGTGGACAGTTTTTTTAAAAAGGGAGATTTTTTTTCTCTCACGTGAATAAAGGGCAGTGCAGATAGTGACACGGGTTTTGTTTGTTTTTTATTTTTGGTGTGGAACCCACTTGCCAAGCTTAGGCAAGATTCCAAGTTCTTGCAAATGGCGATGAATTAACCTCTTCTGCTAACTCTTCAAGAGTTGCATATGGATTTCTTCCAGTAGCAGCTTTCTGTACATCATTATCAAAAGTGACCGGGCGACCAGAGCGGCGGACATCTTCCAAGTTAAAGTCCCCTTGTTGAAATTTATGGAACCATCGTTGACACTTCCGAATATTCAAAACACCTTCGCCATACAGTTCTTGCACATTTCTAGCATTGTTGCCTTTTTTATACTCGTAAAACATGATGTGGCTAATGTGCTCCTCCGTGAGCTCCATTTTCATGAGGGGCTATTAAAACCAACAAATGATTGGGTTAGGGTTAGCCAAAATCTATCTAACTAAAGCTTTCCTTGCTCTGTGGCATTTATGCCCCCGTGAAAAAAATCTTGTTCAAACGTGTTAGAGCATGTTTTAACAAGTACGGCCTGAAAAACAAAAATTACGGGATGATCTGATATTAAATATTTACGTATGAGTTGTGTGTCTTAAGGCCAGTTGTTTCGGGGGCCCAATTCTGATCTATGTATGTTATAGCTTGCTGTCAATAAATATATACCATAGGGGCCAGTACATTGATTTGTCTGGAGGAAGGGGCGGGCTATAATGTTATTTTATTCTTTATTATCCACGAAGGGACTAAAAGAGAGGACATTACAAGTGGGGTAAAAAAAAATCGAATGAAAATGAATGATTATAAAAATGAGAAAGATGAAATGATGGTTATTTGGGCTCCACGACCCAGGTAACATCACTGAACAATTTTTAAACGTACATAAATTTTCAAGTTTTTTTTTTTAAACTTTGCTTGGTGTTGCTAGTTTTTTTCTGTCTTTTCTTTGAGTGTTTTCAATTGTCTCTGATGTTTTGTGATCTTGTTTGAATGTTCGTTTTTAAACACCATCACTTACCTCAGTAGATGCTGAAGTCAACGGTCCTCCCTCGTCACGATATATCTTCCCTTGTCGAGACCATCTCCATCACCTCTTCTCCTTGTCCCCTGGGACTTCCTCTTCCATTCTCTCCTGTTGCACACTAACCTTCCTCTGCCTTTCTCCCTGTGCTTCAGGTGTAGGGCCTGGGGGCACGTTTTTCTTATGTGCCCCTTTTGTCAGCACCCGAAGCACTTTGGAATTCTGCCCTGTACGGCTACCTTCAGCTTCGTATCATCCGGAAGAATGATGAATTCAGGTATATTGTCCATGTCTGCTGGAGTGGCTTGACTCGTTGCTCTTACAGCCCTCCGCACCAGTTCAGGACACTTCTCTCGCGCGTCTCCGTAAATGTCACCTCCTCTTTTATATTCCTGTGCGAAACCTTCTATAAATATTTTAGTTGCAGAGTCGACCTTGGTATCACTCTACACCATGAACTGAGCCTCCACTGTATCATATCGCTTTCCACGTTTTACAAAAGCAATTTTATACATAATAGGCTTCAATGCCTTCTCTATATTTCAATGCACAATCGAAGTAGGGTGCATGCCAATTTGTTTATTTATTTATTTATTTACTGGGCATTCCTGTAGAATAGACTCGGAAATTATCGAGTGCAGGGAAAAAATTCTTTCGATCTGTATAATTTAAGAATCGTAGATGAATCTGCACACAGAAAGTACCCTCGCCTCACTCTATAATTTATAAATTTTGACTTTCGAATTTTTTTTTTTTAGCTTTAACATCATACGTATCATAAAGCCCCCCCCCCCACACACACACACATAACGAAGTGTGTCATGGAAGATAATAAATGCTGTTGTGAATTTTTAGCCTTAATAGGAGCTGAATTCGTGGATCGCTTCGTTAAACCTAGCACTGAACTGCATGTTAAAAATTGTAATCACCAATACAGGGTGTCTCCAAAAAAATCGACATTATTTGAAATGTGAATATCTGAGCAACTATATATCCTAGGCAAACGAAATTAAATAGGCTTCATGTTGAACAATAAAGGATTTATTTATCAAAATTCGAACAGGGAATTCAGAGGGATGTAGATTTTATAACCGATTTCACAAAGCTTTACAAATATTCTGTATGCGCACCGCCTGTGACATGAAACACGTCAAGTCGGTAGTCGAGCTTCTGCCAAACACGCTTGTTTTGAATAACATTCTCCAGTGCCTCAGTGATACTCTGCTTGAGTTCTTCTAGGCTTGTCATTTCATATAACCCCATAGAAAAAAACATCACAAGGTGTCAAGTCAGGTGAACGTGGTGGCCATTTCAACAGCCCATTGTCCTTATAACTGGCATGCCCTATCCATCTCCCTGGCAGATTCTCATGGAGATAAGCCTTCACAGAAAGCTTCTAGTGAGGTGGAGCCTCATGCTGTTGATAAGTGAAGTGTTCATGCTCATTTGCAATGAGCTCATCAAATAACCATTTATGAAGCATTTGCAGATAAACACTCATGAGAGAAGCTGCAGGAAGAAGAATATGAGTAAAGATATTTTTGCACCTCAACTTTAAAACTGTTTGACTTATACATGAGTTCATTGATCTGAAGTCTATGAAATTAATAACAGAAACAATAAAATTGAGATCCTGCAGCACAGATTTCTGTGTCCTTTTTTTCAATGGAAAGACAATAAAATCTAACCATGGTCAAAAGTCATTGTAAATCATTAAAGACGAACATTTCAGAACAAAATCAATAATACATACCTGAGATTTTTTTTGTAAGTATTTTTTCCCCAAAAATTTATTATCCAGAGATATGTCTGAGGTGGTCTTTGGTCACTGCTCATTGACTGAATTGGTGAGATTCTTTCGCTTGCATCCCCAAATTCTTGATGTTTCCAGTGTAAATTCACAATGAAAACCACAAAAGGAGAGAGAGGATTGGACAAGGGAAGAGGACAGTGGAAAACTAGGGGCTGGCTGAAGATGGGAAAGATGGAGAAAGAAAAGGGTTTTGTCTCTTTCTGTGAATGTACGGCCTCTCTGGGTTGTGGACATTGATTGATTGACTGGATAAAAAGAGTTACTTCGATGAGTTTTATAAAATGTTATTTTTACTTCCAGGAATCATATCCATTGCTATGACAACAAACCGTCACATGAATAACCTACTCAATCGGTTGCTCAGTCTACTAGAAATAGCAGCATAACCTCCCTCAAATCACACCCTAATGTTATATATAAAGATAGGATACATTAAAGCAGCCCTATACGTTCTTAATACAATGAAGGTGGCATTATCTTCGATCATTCAACACCGACTTGAACTCAGTGTCACATTTATATTAGCCCTACACCTTTGCCTCTTGTAACCCATCGAGAGCAATTTTATTGTTATCTTCATAAAAATTTATGCCCCACATTAGAGAAATGGGATACAACAAGACATTGGTTCAATTTCATATTTTTGAGAGTTTATCCAGAAAATCAGCTTCCATCTGGTTGTAGAGTGAGCGTTAATATTCTTTTAATGTAATAAGAAATTTTAATCAATTCAAATTGCAACTGAAATGAGGTGAAAAAACATTAATTAATGATTAATTATCAGGAAAGTGAGAGGAGACAATTTTAGAATTTTTAAATTGATTAAAATGAATTAGTTATTAAATATATGAGGAGTGAATCTGAAGCATGGTGTAAGGATAACTCTAGACATGCTTCTGCTTTGATAGACCTCATCAGCAACACTGTCTAACTGTTAAAGAAAAAATCTTACAAAGGTTTGAGATGTACAGAATTTTACAGAATAAACAATGATTTGTGCAGGAACTTGAAAGAACAACTGAAAAATAACTAAAATTGGTAATTATTTTGTGATGACCAGGAAGCATTAGAATATGCATTATATCTCTCCTTCCCTCTCTCTCTCACATATACAGCCATCCATTCATAAGTGCTAGTCCTTAACGGGTTAATTCATTCAACTAACAATTCTTCAAGGCGATGCCCCAGCATGGCTGCAATCTAATAACTGAAACACACACACACACACCTTATATGAAGGTATGTAGCCTGGTGGTTAGGCTGTTTGGCTCTTGGCTATAAAGAAACGGGTTCAATATCTGGATTCGGTGGCTTGTTGTGTCCTGGAATAAGATGCTTCATTTCATGTTGTTTTACTCTGCTCAGCTGGGGTAACCTTCTCTCCCTACCTCCAACTTTCACATCCACAATGATCTGTTGGGTGAAAGGTGGGAAGATCAAGACGGCATCCGTGTCTGTAGATACTTCAAATAGCGAAAGCATGAGGTAAGTGTCCAGGGTGAGGCTCACTTGTGATGGCTAATCTTTTCTTTTCCCCAAGTATTATTTTGTTCCATAGGGGTGAAGATATTTGGTGAAGAGCATAAAGTTAGAAACAATTATAGTTAGAATTAACCATAACAATTAAAGAATTAACATAACAATTAAAGTTAGAAACTATTATAGGGTGGGGATGAGCTGGCAGAATTGTAAGGATGTTGGTGGCTGTGTGAGAAGAAGTTTGCTCCCCAGCCATGTGGGTCCATGTTCAATCCCATTGTGTCGTCCACTTTTGCCTTGGGCCAAACAAAGTCTTGTGAGTGGATTTCGTTAATGGAAACTGAAAGCCCGTCGTCTACACATGCGTGTATATGTTTTTATGTCTGTGCTTGTTCCCCACCACCATTTGACAACCGGTGTTGGCGTGTTTACATCCACGTAACTTAACAGTTCAGCTCCATCCAATCCTTGCAAGAATGGGAAACCAATGTTAAATGTTGATGATGATGAAAAATGTCAAATTAAGAACGAGAAACTAAAATCTCCAACATTTAACAAAACTTTGGTAATCCCAATAAATTCAAGTTAGAGTTTGAATGAAAAGAAGAAAGAAAAAAAAAAAACTAAAAATATGAAACAGAACACTTTAATAAAATTGACGTTCATGGTTGTTTGATTGTATTTCAATAATAAAGATGACATCACATCAATCTGTACAATTCTTAATCTACAAAAAAATCTTTTTTTGTTATTTAAGTTCCTCTTTATCATTTAATTCCTGCCATTTTTATAGTTTCGTTTAAACAGTTGCTTTTTCACATATGTATCAATATATATATATATATATATATATTTAGTTTACTGTTCCATTGAGGTAGGATCAACGAAAAATATGTATTCCATCCAGTGAGAGATAAATATCACTTAATGTCCACAGTAATTAACCATGTGCTCTGAGCCTAGAGATTGCTTGGAGGCACAAGACATTATCAATCTGCCTAATTTCTGTGTCTTTATGGCAAGAAGCTATCACTAGCTCTTAATTCAAATACTGACTACAGTAAATAATATATTGGTATTTATATATTAATATTTCATATAATCAGTATTAGCAAAGGAGTAGGGGAGGTTCTGAAATTTGGATAAATATGTAAATGCTTTATAGAAGAGTATTTTTAACCATCAAGTATTCTGAAGCATTTTGAAACCTGCTTGAGACTACTCACCTCTGGTCCTATGATACAAACTTCTCTTTTAAGATCATCTCAATTAGAACCTGCCAAAAGTACGTTAACTTAGGTTTCAAACACCAGCTTAATAACGACAAATTTATTTTACTAAATTCATTTTTTCAAATTTAATGGACACAAATACCGTATTGCAAGGGTTAACTAGAAAACAGTAGAGGCTTTCTGCTTACATAGATGACCAGTTTCTCAAGGAGATTGACTAATTTCACTGAATCAACTTCAGCATATCACCACTTCTTATTTTATTAACTCTAAACTTATTGAAATATAATGAAATTAAGCAGCATTTGAACTCAGAACCTAGAGGGATGAAACCAAATACTGTTTCACCATCTTCACTGCCATTTAAACTCAAAATATTAAATACATGTTGCTGTTTATAAACTCAACCTTGGTACTCAGGTTAGATAAATTATTGAATATTGATCAATCACACCTCATTTACAGGTGTTCTTCAACATGGTGACTGATAAGGCTGATCATTTGTATGACAAGTATAGTCAGTCTGATGGGCTTTCTCAGTTTCTGGCAACCCCAAAGATGTGAGTTAAAGACTTCCTGGCTACAACTGTCTCCATACAGGTTTCCAAATATTTTCAGCCATTTAAAGTCTGTGGCAGCAACACTTTCCTGGAATTTACAGGAATACTTTGAAAGCTGAATGAATATTTAGAACAGATGTTAACCAGTGAAGATGTAGTATTTATTTTCCAATTAGGTTTAATTAAACCCCATGGACTGTGCTTGAAGTGCAACCTGCTCTAATATCTGAACACAAGTAAATAATAATCGGAACTCTAAAATACCAGGCAGTCCAGTGTCGAACCTCAGGGAAAGAAATCAATCCCTCTTATTTTGCAATGAAATATTATTTTGAACTATTTTTCAGAAAATGTAAGTAAATGATACTAGATAAAAACAAAAAATCTCTTTCATTAAAATAAATCATCTCTAAGAGAGAATGAGCTGAAATTTAGGTAAGGTTATGTTTTTTGTGTCTTCTTTTGTGGCGAGACAGATAGACAGCTAAGCAGAAGCTTTTACCACAGATATCACAGCAATGCGGTTTTATTTCAGCATGTAAATGGCTGTGGGTGGACAATGAACTGCGTTGGGTGAATTTCTTGCCACAGATGGTACAAACATGCATTTTCTCACCTGTATGAAGAAGTCTATGATTACGTAAGGTAGAACCCTGAGCAAATGTCTTACCACAGAATTCACAAGGATAGGGTCTTTCTCCTGTGTGGGACCGTTTGTGAATGGTTAAGTAACCATTTTGAGTGAATTTTTTGCCACAAATTTCACAGTGGAATGGTTTTTCCTTAGCATGTATTTGTTTGTGATTGAACAGGATACTGCGTTGAGTGAATGCTTTTCCACACGTTTCACAATGATAGAGTTTCTCACCTGTATGAATTCGTCTGTGGTTAGTGAGAGTGGCACTTTGAGCAAATGACTTGCCACAAATTTCACAGGGAAACGGTTTCTCACCTGTGTGAATTCGTCTGTGAGTATTTAACTGACTTTTGAGAGAGAACTTTTTATCACAGATTTCACATGGATACGGTTTTTCTCCAGTGTGAATTCGTTTGTGAACAGGTAAATAACATCTTTGGGTAAATTTTTTGCCACAAATGTCACAGCTGTAAGGTTTTTCCCCAGTATGGGTCCTTTTGTGATAATATAAGTTGATTTTTTTACCAAAAGCCTTACCACATATTTCGCAAGAGTATGGTTTTTCACCTGTGTGTATGCGATTGTGACTAGATAGTTGACTGTTATGAGGGAATTCTTTACCACAAATTTCACACTGAAATAATTTTTTTCCTGCATGAGTCTGTTTATGAGTAGAAAAGCTATTATAATGACAGAAACTTTCACCACAAATATCACAATTATAAGGTTTTTCTCCAGTGTGAAGTAGTTTGTGTCGTGCTAAATTTCCACGTTCGGAAAATTTTCGATTGCAAAAATCACAGTGATATGGCTTATCTCCAGTATGGGTCCGCTTGTGACTAGCTAAAATGCCATTTTGGGAGAACATTTTGCCACAGACTTCACATCGATAAGGCTTTTCCCCAGTGTGGGTTCGTTTATGGCTTACCAAATTCCAATTGTCAATGAATTTCCTTCCACAAACATCACAGGTAAACGGTCTCTCACCTGTGTGAGTTCGTTTATGAGTGGATAACGTACTATTGTGAGCAAATGATTTATCACAGAAGTCACATTTGTAAGGTTTCTCCCCAGTATGGGTCCGTATATGACGAGACAACTGAAATCTTTTGGGAAATCTTTTTCCACAAACTTCACAATGGTGTGTTTTCTCCATTGACAATTGTGTTTTAACATCAGAAAATAGAAAAATAAATTTAGATTTTGCTTTCTGGTTTAAGATGATAATCCCTACTTAATATCAAATTTTTAAGTGAAACTGCTTTTCCAAAATTTTTCAAATTTTAAAACATTTTCTGTAAAAGGCCACTTTGTGCAGATTCTAAGAATGGTAAATAACATTTTCATAACTGTCTTGGTAAAAAGAGACTACAATAATATTTTCAGTAGAAAAGTCTCATTCAACACAACAGTTGTTCTGGTAGAATATAGACCTTATAGAAATTGATTGTTGAGAAATAATTTGCAGGCATAATCTTCATGTATGAGACAAAAACAAGATCAGGATTAATTTGAAGGAGAAAAAATATAAACTTGTATTTTATCGCAAAGTCACAATTCGGATTAAAATTCTTCTCGGTTTCATCATCGTCTAACATCCAGCTTCCATGCTGGCACGGGGGTTTGCTTCAAGTAAAATATAATTCCAGTATAAATTCTTTTCAGTTCTTCAAGGAATTCTTCAACCCGGCAAGAAAACCTTAAAATAGAAAAACGTAAAAAGTGTTTCAAATTTAGACAGCTGATATTTCAAAGAATATGTAAAACTTGTGAAGAAATCTGAACATACCCATCACCTTGAACCAACCTCAGTAAGGGTTTCTTCATAAACAAAATGTTAGATGTTAAGTGTCATAAACAATATTGGTAATACTTGATGGAAGTTATCTATACACATTATTATTTTTTATTTTAGAAAGTTATTTAACCCTTGGTCAGCTCTGATGGAGTAAACATATGATCAGAAACATTCCAAGTGGCACTGGATTAACCATTAAGCAAAATAAGCACATGCTTCAGGTATGAAGGGAAGGGGTGGTGCCACAGAAATGGTAAATGGTCTACAGCACAAAAGAAATCACTTTAAACTTACTAAAATAATATTTGAAGTGGTTTATATAATCGGAAATATAATTTCAAAGTGTTTATGGTATCATAGTGAGGATCTGATCAAAAACTTTGCAATTAATAAAATAGGAGAAAACCTTTCGTATATAAATAAAGATGGTAAATAAATATTATTTTCCATCTTACAGTTAATTTTGTTTCATTTTGAAAAATAAAATTAATTTTATGTTTATTATTGTTTATATTTTGAATTACATACATACAGGGTCACTAAAATCTTTTAAGTGCCTAGGGTCTCTATGGATCTTAATCCAGCCCTGATTCCAACCATGACTGTCCTGTCATTTTTCAGATATAGTGTATCTGATATTACATTTACACACGCGCCCTTGTGGGCAATAAAGAAATATATAAATAAGAGGACATGTTAAACCTTGTAGTCCCCTAAAAAAGGACGGGGTGCTGATGATGTATGCCTTTTAATCATAAAGTCTACTCGATAAGGACTGACCGAGGGTTAAACAAGTACAAGTCTACGAAACAATATATTTAGGGAATCCTAAACGAACTGACGAGATACAAACAACAAATATCTGACACTAAAACACCATTAATTAATGTATTGCTCATTGCTAGTGATGTTATTAACGAATGACAGTTTATTAAAATATCTAACCCATTTATTAGTTAATTAAATTAATTCATTTATTTTCGAAGCGAAGGAGGCGGGGACAGGGCATTTAATAACGATGGGAAAAGCGATTTAAACGTTGCAAGGTCACTATGTCAAGTTATGGGAAGAGGAACAGAGGGAAAAGATATCAAATGGCTTATTTGTTTAGATCCAGCTTTTTTTTCAAAACGAAGTCCATCACAGAAACAAACTAATAAATGTAAATGGTCTTTGCTCATTTCTGATGAACGAACAATAAAAACATCCCATTAATTCGGCCCAACAACACGGCATACGCACATAGAGACCTATAGATATACTATTAAATTAGTATCTAATTCTCTCACCCTTATTAATTAATTATATATATATATATATATATATATATATATATATATATATATATATAAAATGTACATTATTATATAAACAATATATGTAAAATATATATATTATATATATATATATATATAAAACGTACATTATATAAACAATATATGTAAAATATATATATTTATGATTGATTGATTGATTCTAGTTTCAGCTCATGAGTTGTGGCCATGCTGGGGCACCGCCATTTGGTGTTGCTATATATATATATATATATTATATATATATAAAACGTACATTATATAAACAATATATGTAATATATATATAAATAATAAAAAGATCCTATATAAATATTAATAATATATAATATATATAATAATAATATAATATATAATAATAATATATAATAATATATAATAATAATAATAATAATATAATAATAATAATAATAATAATAAAATATAAATATATATAATTGAATACACACACACATATATATAAAGATGTATTCAACAGGCCGACATTATAACGACTGTTTTCTCTTTGCTATTAGCTTGCCTCAACATCAACAACCCGTAATAACAGAGCAAACATTTGTCAATAAATGTCCCACGAGGAAGTCTTCGAACAACAACGTAAAGGTTTATTTATTGCGATCCTAACCAAACAAAGTAACCGTAGACTTTCTATGAGGTCACCGTTCCTGCTAGAAATAGCAGCCAAACTTCCCTTAAGTCATTCTGTGCTGTCTTAAAATATTTAAGACTGCACTGAATAATGTCGTGTTAAAAATATGATACATTGAAAACAAAAATAGAAGGAAAGGGAAAAAAAAAGTGAATGGGAGTGTCATTAGCGAAATAGTTTTGATCAGAGATTTTGTTAACCAGGGCCGACCTGGGACCAAACAACAAAAACAACAGATATCTTTGTATTAAATTGAAAATTTTGAAATAATGGATCGAATAACATACTTTATTTTTTTTTAGAAAAAGAAAACGAAACAAAATATTATTAATACTTTCTTACCATTAAGAAGAACAGTTTTTTTTTCTGTAGACGACATTGAAGGCAAAAAAGTTGGGTCGGTGGCCCCCGAGAGAAATTGATTTCCCCGAAACCAGGGAAGTTCCAACACACGTGATAGTCAATGCCAAGCACCGACTAATCGCCAATACTAGTGGCACTAACACCACAGATTCCATATAAAAACAACCGTCCAGAATGTTGGACCTAAATCTAGACTTTT
Organism: Octopus sinensis; assembly: GCF_006345805.1. Lineage (NCBI taxonomy): Eukaryota > Metazoa > Mollusca > Cephalopoda > Octopoda > Octopodidae > Octopus > Octopus sinensis. The sequence continues at coordinate 17,371,698 of NC_043010.1, forward strand.
AAACCCCAACATTTTTTATTATTACTATTTCTTAGCAATGAATTATAATTTCAACGTCTCTTACAAGTGCCCGATGGCGCCACCACTACTTCTGGCTTCGGTGAACATAGTCACAGTTTCTCAGCCGCGTTAGATATTGTTTTGCTTCTTTTCTATTTTTTTTCTTTTGTGCTTCTTCGGTTTCCTAGAATTTCAAAACTTATACGACACTGTTTTTCAGCACAATCCGTACACACCATACAACTCATCTAATAATATTCCGTGCGATATACACCAATCCTATCTTTCCAAATTCTTCATTTCTTTCTTCGTCTTCTCCAAATTATGTACGTCACAACTTGCAACTTAACTAAGATTGCTTACGCACACACACACAGCACAAATATCTACACACATATTTAGAGCTTATGTATCACACACACACACATATATAACCTATGTATTAACCATACACACGTATTTGTAGGTAGATTAACACAGACACGCATACAAAAATACCGGATTAACCGAGATAAGGCAAGACTTCCATAGGAAGTTGTCGACAAAAGAACCTCTACATGGTCGAGCAATCTGCAAGAAATGGCAGCCAAATCCTATTGAACCGCATTCAAAACTATTGTGTGTGTGTATACACACACACACATATATATATATAATCATTACAGATATAGGGTGAAAGATAATTAATTTAATAAAATCAACAAATTTCACCTAGTAGTTTTTCGGTATGGAAAAGGACCATATTCGGTAAAAACTTATACAAAAAGTTTTTTTTATATATAATTATAACAATAAGGGTTTTGCAACAAGTTGCCTGACCACATACCGAAAATTTTAGAAATAGCAGCCAAAAGACTACTATTTCCTTTTTCTACAAAAATAAGTCTCCACAGACAACAATATTTGTAACTCACACATGGCAAAAAAAAGAAGAAAAATAATAAAATCAAACAGTCTTCAATTAATTATGGACTGCTATCATTGGCTGCTATTTCTAAAATTTTCGGTATGTGGTCAAGCAACTTGTTGCAAAAGCCTTATTGCTATATATATGTGTATATATATATATATATATATGTATATATAATAAAATATTAGAGAATAAATCCAAACTTACAGGGAAAAATCAGATTTAGGATTGAATCCAATTTTATAGTAAAATATTATATTATATTAAATTAGAGATAAAACCACTATTAGGCAAATCATACAATGAAAAACTTAAGCCAATACATAAGATTAATTAATTTATATTATTTTAAATATATATCAAAATTATTAAAAATTATACTAATTATACTATTATATTAAAAATATATACTATTATATTGAAAATTATACTAATTATACTAATGATCTTTTTTTAATAATTTTGATATATATTTAAAATAATATAAATTAATTAATCTTATGTATTGGCTTAAGTTTTTCATTGTATGATTTGCCTAATAGTGGTTTTATCTCTAATTTAATATAATATATGTATATATATATATATATATGTATATATATATACTAGCACTAGTGAATGCATATACAGCTGCGTACGTGCGCACATACACGCGAGTGCTGTCCAAATCTCTGACCAATCACATACAGCTAGCTGACATTCAATTGGCGTATCAAGTTTCGGGCATTTTGATTGGGTTTTGGATAGAACATTCACAAAAAGTCACTTCTATTGATTTTTTAATGGCTTTGCGGGGTGACTGGGGAAATGTAAAGATGTGCCCGACCACTCTTGGACGGTTTTGAATGACCATAGAAAGTGCGAGCCCTCTAACTGAAAAATTGTGGATTTGTATAAAGGACACACACACAGACATTTTGCCGTTTATATATATGTGTATATATATATATACACATACATATACATATATATATAATATACTTTTATATTTACATACATACATAAACATATATATATATATATATATATATATAACTTATCATGAGATACCGGAACAGACTTCAGCCCCGACATCCGAAACTCTGAGTTTTATTATGACAACCAACTAATTGTCACATATTTATAGATAAATTCCTCTTTCATAATATCGAGTTCTCATTCATTCTTTTGTTGTCATATTATTATTATTATTATTATTATTATTATTAATATATATATATATATATATTATATATATATATATATTATATATAAGGGCTTAGTAAAATAAATTACTTTGCCACATACTGAACTCATTAGAAATAGCAGCTAAAGAAATTTCTTCAGCTATTTCTAATACTTAAAGAAGATCTCTCTCAGATAGTGTTTGCCTAAACTAACTCACGAAAGTATGGGGGAAAAACATTAAAAAATCAAGTGCAAAGGTTATTTGAGAACGTACGTTTCTAGATTAGTCAATTCGACATTTCTTTCTTCAGCTCAGAATTCCTTGAATCGGATTTGGGAACACTGAAAGTCGGGAGCATACCCTTTCGGCCTCTAATCACCTCTAGAATTCTGCTCGAACTAAAAGTGCTATCAAATTCGAATATTCGAATTTGATAGCACTTTTAGTTCGAGCAGAATTCTAGAGGTGATTAGAAGCCGAAAGGGTATGCTCCCGACTTTCAGTGTTCCCAAATCCGATTCAAGGAATTCTGAGCTGAAGAAAGAAATGTCGAATTGACTAATCTAGAAACGTACGTTCTCAAATAACCTTTGCACTTGATTTTTTAATGTTTTTCCCCCATACTTTTGTGAGTTAGTTTAGGCAAACACTATCTGAGAGAGATCTTCTTTAAGTATTAGAAATAGCTGAAGAAATTTCTTTAGCTGCTATTTCTAATGAGTTCAGTATGTGGCAAAGTAATTTATTTTACTAAGCCCTTATATATAATGTAATATTTTGAATTCGCCTATAATGGTCCCTTTACATACTGAACACTTGGTGAAACTGATTAATAATTAATTAATTTTACCCTCAATTGTTGAAATTATATATATATATATATATATATATATATATAAGCGCAGACATGGCTCTGTGGTTAAGAAGTTCGCTTGCAAGATGTGGTTTTGGGTTCCGGTTTCAGTTTTCCTGGACGGCACTTTGGCCAAGTGTATTCTACTACAATCCTGGATCGGCAAAAAGAGCCGGATATAATAAATACCGGACTTACAAGGAGACGGTGCCTCAGCATGGCCGCAATCCAGAGATCGAAATAAGTAGAATTATACACACACACATACTTATTGTATGCACGTGTGTGTGTGTACGTATGTATGTATATAAAGAGAGAAAGAAAGAAAGAGAGAGAGGAAAACCGAAGCCCAGACAACAGGCAAAAAATACACAGGACATGACACAAACATGAATATCATTCTTCACTCATCAACTGTTGACTGAAGATCGATGCACATCATAATCCTCATCATCATTTTCCTATACTTGATATGGGCTGGACACCATTTGTTGTAGTCCTTTGTCACCTTTTTTGTGACAGACAGTCTCCTGGGATCAGCTCCTACCATATCCTCAGACTTCGTCTTTGGCAAGTTTCTTCCATTTCTATCACTCGGCAATTCTTGTATCCATCTGTCATTTTTCATATATATTTCATGTCAATCTAACTCAGTCTTCTCTCTTGCATACTTCATCGGATTCCTTTACCCCTCAGCTTCTCTCTCGTCTCCTTTGTGCTCCATCGCTGATGCAGCCGAGAGAGCAGGTTTTTTTTTTTTTTTTCGTAAAGATTCCGTATTCAAAACCCTTGTCTCGCTTCCATACAACCACCCCTTTCGGGTACAGGCATCATACAATTAGCTCGTCGCTTGGAAACAAAATCCCTATATTGACCACAACTTCAGGAGAGTCCTTGCAGCATTTGAAAGAATTTATTTTAGGGGCACTCCTGCTACTAACTATTCCTCTAGTTATATGCAAAACTTTCTCTGTTAGCTTTCATGTGATTCCATTACCCCTCTTGTGCACACCGAACCCTTTTCGCATATCAAGTACGGCTACTTCCCAAATGACAGCAGATGTCTACCTTTTTCTGTTTCTGATAATTAAAACATTTGGTTTTGATATGTTTATTTTAAAACCTTTTTTATCTAGGATTTGGTATTCCTGCTTCAATTCCTCGGTAGACTCAGCTACGAGAATTAGGTCGTCGTCATAGAAAAGTTCATAGGGACTATAATAAACCAGAGAAGTGAGAACGTACCCCTGACACACACCTGCCTGTTAAATTCTTCGTTGAATTAGTTGTTAACTCTCACCTTGTCGGGACATGGCTTGCATGGCTCTCATTTATCTACAGTCTAGTGATAGCTGTTTCTGATAGAACCTTATGGAAGAGGTACCTGGAGACTCCTACGACCTTTCCAAGAAAAGTGGGTGAATAAGATGGATGGTTTTCGTAACGACTACCAGTTTACAAAGTGTGAATTACTGGCAAAGGCCTTCATTGAATGCTGAGTACAATGGCTTCGAACTTCTGTATTTGTCTCCCTTTGATGGGTACAATTGCTGCTCCATCCTAGCACAAAGCCTAACTCAGTGCTTTTCAAACTTTTTGCTGGAGTGGAACCCCAAGGAAACATTCCACTGGCTCGAGGAACCCCTGTGCAATAATTTAATAGTCTTATGTACACATATCTGCACAGGGGAATTAAAAATTACTGCCGATTTTAGCAGTTTTGTAACTTCTTGCGGAACCCCTGGACTGTACTGGCGGAACCCTGGTTGAAAACCACTGGCCTAACTAGTCCCACCCCTAATTAATTGTTATGAATCTTTGTTTCCTTCATAATTTGGCCTCATCTATTTGATTCCTCTGTACTTTCCTAGCAATCTTCTTTGCTCATGATGAAGTCGACGACAACACTGCTATTTCAATCATTGGGATTGACTCCCTTTTGTCCTGACTGACTGATAATGTGGCCGGAGTATCTATTACTTCACCAGATGATTTCATCCTCTCAACAACTTACCCAGGTCGTCTGGCTGTTTTCTTTGCCTTCAAACACTTAAGAACAATTTCTACTGTAAAGTTATCAATTTCAGTCGTCGGTCCCTTAGTTGAGTCTACTTAGGAAACTCCATCTCTCTCTCTCCCTCTCTCTCTCATGCCCTCGCTTCATTCAGTAACTCCTCATAGCTGCATTTCTCTACCTCCTTCTCGACATCAGCGAAAGCGAGTGCACCGTATTGTCATTTTGCCGAAACACCTTGTGCATTCTGCCACGCTGCCTTGCTGTCCGTAATACCTCACCTCTCTGGTCTTCATGTCACAGAATACTGGTAAACCTCTTACAGTATCTCTCCTTGTTAAGTTAACCTATTTCTTTACTGCCCACAAGGTGCTACACACAGAGGGGACAAACAGATTAAGTCAATTATAGTGACCCAGTGCGTAACTGGTGCTTATTTAATCGACCCCGAGAGGATGAAAGGCAAAGTCGACCTCGGCGGAATTTGAACTCAGAACGTAGCGGCAGGCGAAATACCTATTTCTTTACTACCCACAAGGGGCTAAACACAGAGGGGCCAAACAAGGACAGACAAACGGATTAAGTCGATTACATCGACCCCAGTGTGTAACTGGTACTTAATTTATCGACCCTGAAAGGATGAAAGGCAAAGTCGACCTCAGCGGAATTTGAACTCAGAACGTAACGGCAGACGAAATACCGCTAAGCATTTCGCCCGGCGCGCTAACGTTTCTGCCAGCTCGCTGCCTCGTTAAGTTTACCTGATGTATAATTCCTTGTTCCCGCCCTTTTATTCTTTCCTGGCTTTTGTAGCTCTGTCTACCGTATTTCACCACTATTTCAGCCCCCGCCTGGCGGAGCACCTACTTCATCCAGAGATTTGATCTATGAACTCACTGTAGGATGTTTGTAGAAACTTGCAATTATTATAGGTAACTCTCTCTCTCTCTCTCTCTCTCTCTCTCTCTCTCTCTCTCCTCTCTCTCTCTCTCTCTCCCTTCATGCCAGCTACTACTTTCTTGAATTTAAAACTGAATAAAGGATATTTCAACTTCCATGCCTTCTTTCTTCAGACGGCCGTGTCCATCGACAATTTACTCTCATATCATTCATCTATGTTTAGATGTACAAACTTTATAGAGGACGAGCAAAACGCCCCCCATCCAATGGACGGTGTTGAGTTGTCGAACATTTAAACCAAATTTTCTCAAAACAACTTGTCCGACCGTCCCATAGGCCTCCCCTTTGAGAAACACTTATTTAACCTAAATTTCAGACGCCAGCAAAAGAAGAAATAAAGATAGACTTTTTTCTATTGCAAAGAAAAACGATTTTATTCACACAAATATGCAACCAAAGAGTTTAAAGTACCAATAATGATAAGGCTGTTGACTGGGAGAACTCAAACATGCTTTAAATAGTAAGTAAATACACAGCATTTTGAGGTATTATTTCAACAGCTGATGTACTTGCACGTTCCCACGACTTTATCGATCGCATTCTCACCTGGAATCGATTTTTGTAATTTTTTCAAGACTTATACATGCCCTGATACCGTCGGTATCTACATATCAAATTTGAGCGCAATCGGATGGAGGATGCCCGAGATCCTAGAAGACACACACACACACACACAGACAGAACGGATTTTATATAATAGATAACCTTCACATCCGTCCGTCCATCTATCTATCTATCTATCTATCTATCTATCTATCTATCTAGCAGTATCGCCCGGCGTTGCTCGGGTTTGTAAGGGAAATAACTATATAAGCATTTTTAGAGATGTAAAGTATAATAGCCATCTCAATATGGCTAACCACAAGGGGAGGGGTGTTACTGTAGCTTTTTACGTTCTGAGATTTAATAATAAATTTTTAGAGAGTTACTTCCCTTATATATGCCAAAAATGCATTAAAATATGGGAAAAATTGATAGTAATTTTTTTTTTAAATCGTAGACTCATCGTAGACGCGCGCTAATACCCAGAAGGGCTCGATATGAATCACGACTATAAGATACCCGAATTTGGTTAAACTGCACCGCAAAATGTGGGAGTAGTTAGGAATCTAAATCGTAGGAGACAGACAGCACACACCCTCTCTTTTATATATAAAGATTTATGCCAAAAATTAATTTCTTTTCCATATTTAACATAAAGATTACATCTATGCACCAACTTTGAATTCAATTAAAACAAAATTAAAGGAATTGGAAAGTGAAAGCCAAACAGAATAGATCTGCCATCACTTTTGCAACAGAGTGAAGACTACTGTACATGTGTGTGTGTGTTGTGTGTGTGTGTGTATATATATATATATAAATTAAAATAATAATAATAATGATAATAATAATATATAGGCGCAGGAGTGGCTGTGTGGTAAGTAGCTTGCTAACCAACCACACGGTTGCGGGTTCAGTCCCACTGCGTGGCATCTTGGGCAAGTGTCTTCTGCTATAGCCCCGGGCCGACCAATGCCTTGTGAGTGGATTTGGTAGACGGAAACTGAAAGAAGCCTGTCGTATATATGTATATATATGTATATGTGTGTGTGTTTGTGTGTCTGTGTTTGTCCCCCTAGCATTGCTTGACAACCGATGCTGGTGTGTTTACGTCCCCGTCACTTAGCGGTTCGGCAAAAAGAGACCGATAGAATAAGTACTAAAAGGTGGTGTTCCAGCATGGCCGCAGTCAAATGACTGAAACAAGTAAAAGAGTAAAAGAGAGTATATATACAGTTCTGTTTCTACTTCACAGATTTTCCCCTATCGCAGGGGTTTTTGGTATGTAATACCAGCAATAATCGAGGGATTGCTGTATATCCTTTCTACCATAGGCATTTGTGGGGAGGGGCAATCGAACACATGCATCCCAGTACTTGACTGGTACTTAATTTATCAACCCCGAAAGGATGAAAGGCAAAGTCGACTTCATCGGAATTTGAACTCCAAACGTAAAGATGGGAGAAATACCACTAAGCATTTCGCCTGGTGTGTTAACGATTCTGCCAACTCACCCAGTGTTTTGTTGCGTCCATAAAGCGATCAGCTTTACAACGCCTGGTCAGAAATCTAATGGCCGTGGGAGGAGAAAAGGCCTCGTGGCCAGTTATTGAACACACAGATAAAGGAGAAAGGTCAAGCGCACGGGATTGTCTCCCTTAGACTACTATCCAGAATCCACCCAGTCAGCGTTCAAGTCCCAAGATTTCAGTAGGAATGGCCTGAAATGTAAGCAGGGTCTGAGGACTTCCGTCCTGGAATTTAAGATGTTACCCGAGTTGAGGGCATTATTTAATATCCTTACTCGTTGTGCTATGTATAGCTTGCAACGCTTTCTCCCGTTGATGTAGGGATCTGGTTTTTCTAGGGTCTTCTATGTGATTACAACTTGAGTAGTTTCGTCATTCAGGCATCACACGAGGCATAACATCTGTCCGGGATCCTAAACGAGGATTTGTGGTTGGAGAGGCGCTGCTTGAAGGTGTTCCCGGTACAACCAATATATTTTTGAATGCTGCTGTTGGTGTTGGCGTTAACGCTGTTACTTCCGCTGTTGTTGGTGCTGGTGTCATTAATCCTGGCTTGGCGGAGTTGATGTTGGTGCTGTCGTCGTTTTTGGGGTCTCTGTTGGTGCTGCTGTAGACATCGTCGTTGTTGTTGGAACTGTTGTCGGCGTTCTAGTGGTGGTGGTGGTTATTATTGTTATCATTATTAGCATTATCATTAGCCATTTGCTATTTCTGCTAAAATTGCTGCCATTGCCATCATTACTGCCATTCCTGCTGCTGCCGTAGTTGCTGGAAAAGGGTCAGATACCATCTCAGTCTCGTTAACAACTTCCTTGGTTTCGCATTGGCTTCCCACTGGGCATCTACTGCAGTCCCTGCATAAGCATCCCGCCTCCGCTCTTGGTCTGGGGGTTTTAACTAAAATACTCATAATATTGGGGGCGCATCTAAAAGAAACTCTTAGGCTGAGACTATTGAATAGGCGTCTGTATCTATGTGATTGTGTAAAGTGCTTATCTACTGACCTATGGAATGTCCTACCTACGTTTTTACGTTGAGGGTAGACTAAATATTTCGGCGGCACTTCCTTCAGCGGGTTTTAGGGCCCGGCATGTATGAGATGCAGTCCTTTAACCCACTAGCAGCTAGGGCCGGGTTATTGTAGGGGGCTGCTACGTCGAAAATTTCTTGGCTAGAGGACAGATTCGAGATCCTCTTGCTGTCACCCTTCACCAGGTTTTGGAACATGATGGGTGGGTGACAGGAGGCTGTGTTGGTATATGCCAGCCTCGTTTGGCTTGCGGTAGGGCTTGTATACACCAGAGCCCAAGTGATGTCTAAGAAGTCTGCGGTGGTGAAGTTGGTCGCGATTGTAATTTTCAGTCCCATGTAGTTAAGGGTGCTAGTCAGGTCTTTCATAAGACTGTCTAGGGCGTACCCGCTAGCCCCTCTAGGGCGTCATCTCTGTAGAGATCAAAAAGGAGAGGAGAATTTCTACCTTAGGGTATCCAGGATATACAACCGAGCGAGGTCGCACTCAGCACTATCGTAAGCCCCATTGCCATGCCAAAAGAGCCTACGGAAATGGTTAGCTCGACCAAGGTTGAACCTTTTTTTAAACAGCACCGTTTTCCTGGTGTGCATAGTGACATCTATGTCTCCAGCGCTAAAAATCCACTACGTTGAACTAGGTGAACACTGCTCTGCCCCTCCCCTTGTTGGTATTAAACCCTATATATAGGGAGAGTTTACGAAAAAAACAAAAGACGAAGACAGGTAGTGTACAAAACAAACAGATGTATTAGTATAACGCTCGGGAATAGAAAAAGTATTTTACGTTTCGAGCCTACGCTCTTCTACAGAAAGGGACACAGAAAAAACAAGGAGAGAAAAAATGTGTGTAGTGGCTAATATATATATATATATATATATATATATATATATATCGATCTATCATTCGCCATGATAGATCGCTAGCCACTACACACTTTTTCTCTCCTTGTTTCTTTCTGTGTTCCTTTCTGTGGAAGAGCGTAGGCTCGAAACGTAAAAGACATTTTCAATTCCCGAGCGTTATACTAATACATCTATATATATATATATATATAATGATATGTTGAAAAGATGCTTATACGATTACAAAATATTTGCGTTTTTAAAGAATAAAAAATATCGGTAAAATCTCCAAACCCGACCTCCTAGGGACGGCTACTTTTAAACTGGTTGTCCATATCTGTGTGTGCCAACGAGCTACCATTAATAAAGCTGTATGTCACACAAATCGCTTCTGTTGAACCAACAAATGTTTACATAATAACTTGCAGAGAATGTCACACATTCTGATAAGCAAATATTTCAGTATCGCGTCGTCCCGCTCGACATCGTCGTCGCCATCGCCATCCTCCTCTTCACCACCACCACCGCCGCCGCCGCCGTCATCGTCATCTTTCTGTCGGCGAGTTTGCATGTTTGACGAGTTCTTTTCAGCATAAAGGCGTCAATGTGTGAAAATATATCAAAGTGAAATAGTTAACTCTGAAGAGATTAGTGGTCGTCTGCATCAGTGAAAAGTAAATGCAAACAGCTCACAAAATGAAATAAATTAGTTTGCCGCGATGAAGGGAAGTCACGGCCAAACTAATGCACCTCATTTTTGTGAACTGGTTGTATTTAAAATATACACTCACCATTCTTGGTGGTGAATGTATATTACGTCACCCACACGCCACCAAGGAACAACAAGCCAGACGTGTTTTCTTTTTACGATAAACTGTTATCTCAAAGACTACGACTGAGACTTGACAAGTTTCTTTCAACAAATCCAAGACATAATCACTAAATATGGCAACGAGCGCTATACCCACCCGAGCGCTATACCCACCCGAACGCTACACCCACCCGACCCATCAGCTAAGACCCACATGCTCGCTGCAAATGTCTTGTTCAGTTCCTGACTCTTTGCAAAACTTTACATTTATGTTGAGGTTTCATATATAACGAGATACTACAAACAAGCATCTCAGAACACATCGAGTTCATTTAAAGAGTTAGTAAAATGATTTAATTCTCAACACGTTATAACCAATGGCGGCTCACTAACATACCTATTTCTTTACTACCCACAAGGGGCTAAACACAGAGGGGACAAACTAGAACAGACATAGTTATTAAGTCGATTATATCGACCCCAGTGCGTAACTGGTACTTATTTTATCGACCCCGAAAGGATGAAAGGCAAAGTCGACTTCGGCGGAATTTGAACTCAGAACGTAACGGCAGACGAAATACGGCTACGCATTTCGCTCGGCGTGCTGACGCTTCTGTCAGCTCGCCGCCTCACTAACATACCATTCGTTTGTCTGTCTCTGGTTTGTTACGACGACAATGATTGCTGCTACTTTGAAAGGATATTTCCGGTTTGAACGGCAGTTTTTTCAAGCGGTGTCATATGAAATTGTCACCCATAATTATGACCCTAGTATCGATCTGTTGCATTTCAATCTGTTTTAGGGTTAGGGTGGGGAGAAGGGTATCTTTTTTTCTTCACAAATGTAAATAAACCCAATCTGTTTCTTAAATGGAGGACATATTCATACGGCACAGAATGCCTTTTTTTACCTCAATGGTTGGTTGAAGTTGCAGAAATTGAAGAAGAAAAAACAACAAATATCTTACAAACTATAGAATTTTCTCAATAAAGCCAAGAGAAAAAGATGTTTTATAAACACATTCTATCAGTATACGAAGTTAAAAATTTTTTAGTTACCTAGAAATTATGATAAAAACTGCCGTTCAAACCGAAAAGATCCCCTTGAAACAGCAACGTGCCGACCACTAAATCAGTACAAATTAAGTAGTGCCTGGGTTTCAAACTCACCTATTTCCTAATAAAAGTCTCCCTTCAGACATCGATCTGCAGAATTTAAAACTACATTAACCTCATCGAGCGAGGAAAAGGGAGTAACCTATAACTATCTGGGCCCCAAACATATTTGATGTTGTGTTCAAGAGATCTTTATTAATTAAAATCACGGGCATATGGCGTAGTGGTTAAGAGCGCAGACTACTAACCCCAAGATTCCGAGTTCGATTTCAGGCAGTGACCTGAATAATAATAATAATAATAATAATAATAATAACAACAATAACATCGAAAAATACCTTAAGAATGAGAACCCAGGTTCGAAATTTCCACCAAGACACCTGATGAAGGCTGGAGGGTATATCAGCCGATATGTTGTGTTAACAACAAAGAAGATGAGGACAAAAGAATACCCTCCATCAGGCATTTGCCATATCCTGAACGCCTTACTTCCCTGGGCATGGACACATTGAAACTCCGACGTCTGGCAGCTGACTTGGCAGACACCCATAAAATTATCAACCATCGCACAAACAATAACTCTGAGCACCTCTTCAAACTCCACCCATCTAACACCCGTGGACATATTTACAAAGTAAGAAAACAGCACAGCTCCCATGACTTCAGGAAACATTTTTTCACGCTGAGAGTTGCTGAAGCATGGAACAAACTGCCGGCATCGGTTGTTAGTTGTCGGAGCACTGCATCCTTCAAAACTTCCATGCTTCCTGAGATTCGCCAACACTACACTTGATTTTCTCCCCTCCATACACACACAAGCATGTATCTGACTCATACACTGTTCACTTTCCAGACATTTCTACATTACTGCATGTACTTTATATGCACTTTCTGACAAGTTGTGGTGCACCTGAGCACTGTAAACAATAATTTCATTATTATTATTAAATATCCGTCAAATGTAAATAAAGTAAATAATGTAAAATCACACCTGAAGAGGCAGGGGAGACAACTCCGTAATTAAATATTGACTACAGTGGGGGATGACTGACCTTGGGCAAGTATTGAGTGAATTCTTCATTAAATCTCATCAGCGTGAAGGCGCATCGCTTAGTGGTTAAGATTTTAGTCTTACGATCGTATGGTCGGGAGTTGAATCCTTGGCGGCGTGTTGTGTCATTGAGCAAGACACTTTATTTCACGTTGCTTCGATCGACTGAGCTGGAAAGCAATGAGTAGTACCTGTATTTCAAAGGGCCAGCCTTGTCACACACTGTGTCATGTTGAATCTCTCCCAAGAACTACGTTAGGGGTGGGCGTGTGTGTGTGGAGTGCTCAGCCATTTGAACGTTAATTTCATGAACAGGCAGTTCCGTTCATCAGATCAGCTGGAACACTTATCGTCACAAGCGACCGAGGACCAGTTAAACCACACCGGCGCAGTTTAGGGTTCGTTCAGTCGTCCAGAAAAGGTTGGCCAAAGTCCGTGGATCGCGGACGCAGTCATCGCTGAGAGAATTCAAAATCTCAGCAACCTTCATTTTTTAAAGATATTATTCAAATGTTATTAAGGTTTAGATTTTTATTTAAAAAATTATAAATGATTATATTTTAAATGCAAAAGCAAATCATTCAGAAGGTAATTTAGTGAAAAATCAAAACAATTAGTGCAAACAATTTTATTGTTTCAAGGTTAACTTTTGTTAAGGGACATAACTCTAGCTGTACACTAACTTTGCTCTCAACTCGTTTATTGTAACGGCAAGGTCGAGAAACACCTTCCAGTCACAATTCTCTGGTTCACTCTAGCAACGACAACAACAACAACAACAGCAGTAGTAGTAGTAGTAGTAGTAGTAGTAGTATAAATAACCGCTTCATTCAAGTTTTAGGGAAAACTCATCTATTTTGAGAAGAAAGGGTAAGTCAATTACATCCACTGGTTATATTGACTGGTACTTATATCAACTTCGAGACGGCGAAAGACAAAATCCACCTCGGCGGAACCTGTACTCTGAATGTAAAGAGCCGGAAGAAAACGCCGCTAAGCATTTTGTCCGACGCGCTAATGATTCTACCAGAATAATAAGCACACGTTAAGGAGGTGATAAAGGAAGGACTATTTAGGGAAGGTGTTGAATCCAAAAAGAGAAATAGGGAGAATGTGGAAATGAGGACATCAAGCTTTGAAAGAAACGAGTAGCTTCTCTCAGCATTTTTCAAGAACACCAGAAGATAAAGAACGACAAGTACAGCTGGCAACAGGAAATGATACGTTAACTGTTGTGTGAGTTGTTCTCCCCAGGACGCGTTGTGTTCTTGCAAGACACCAAAATCCGAATTGTGTATTCTAAATATTATCATGGATAAAAGGGAACGAATAAGTCTTTATATATAAAAGTGAGGTTGTGTGCTGTCTGTCTCCTACGATTTAGATTCCTAACCACTCCCACATTTTGCGTTGCAGTTTAACCAAAACCGGGTATCTTATAGTCGTGATTCATATCGAGCCATTCTGGGTATTAGCGCGCGTCTACGATGAGTCTACGATTTAAAAAAAAATTTACCATCAATTTTTCCCATTTTAATGCATTTTTGGCATATATAAGGGAAGTAACTCTCTAAAAATTTATTATTAAATCTCAGAACGTAAAAAGCTACAGTAACACCCCCCTCTCTTTGTGGTTAACCATATTGAGATGGCTATTATACTTTACATCTCTAAAAATGCTTATATAGTTATTTCCCTTACAAACCCGAGCAACGCCGGGCGATACTGCTAGTTAATAAATAAACAAGAAAAATCCAACCACAAGCTGCTTTACTGTTAACGTATTAAAGGTGTGAAATGTTGTTAGCAAATTGATTCTGATTCCAAAGAAAACCATTTTAGGAATCTTTATGAGAATAACACAGACTTTAAGATCAACATCGAAGAATAAGATTTCATTGAAAAAATTTTTTTTAATGCAAAAAACAATCAGCGCTTAATCTTTCAGACAAACAATAATGTGATTTGCATTATGTACAATTGGCGGATATTTGTCCTCATCTTGTTTGTTGTTAACACGATGTTTTGGCTGATATTCCCTCCAGCCTTCATCAGGTGTCTTGGGGAAATTTCGAACCTGGGTTCTCATTCCTAAGGTATTTTTCGATGTTGTTATTATTACTCGGAAAAACTGGCAAGCCTTATAAGTGATGTTAGTTACAGCAAAGTAAAGAAAGACCCTACTTTGAAAACAGAGAGGAAGTTGTCACAGCTCTCGATCAAAAACAAGGATCACTTTACACAAATGAAGTACAGACAACTGACTCAACACTACAGTAAATTACCACACATGTACGGTCTTCCTAAGATTCACAAGGATGGTATTCCATTAAGACCTATAGTGAGCTGTAGAGTTTCAACATGCCATCCACAGATCCGCTTCTTTGTGGATATAATCAATCCATTAGCAGGAAAGCAACATCGTACGTGAAGAATTTCACCCACTTTACAGAATTGATCAAGGACACCCCCATTGAATCCAACCAGTCGGTGAGTCTAGATGTGATAAGTCTGTTCACCAAAGTCCTAACAGGTGAAACACTATCGGTGATTCAAGAAAAACTAGTGACAGACACCCATCTAAAAGAACGCACTAGTATACCAATAAGAAATTTGATGGAAATGTTGACCTTCTGTATAGAAACTACCTACTTCAGTATGAACACTGATATATATCGACAAGAAGAGGGTTTAGCTATGGATTCGCCATTATCACCAATAATAGCCAATATATACATGGAATACTTTGAGAATTTGGCTTTAGGATCAACACCACTAAATCCAACCCTATGGCTGCGATATGTTGATGACACCTTTATACTCTGGCCCCACCAGGAAGATGTCCAAGTGCTGTTAGATCATGTGAACTCAATAAAGCCACCCACACAGTTCACAATGGAAAAAGGTAGTGATACTATAACGGTGCGCGCGCGCGCACCGTCCATTTTCTATTTCGCGCGTGCGAGTGTTGGTGCCTTCACCAAGGCACAGAAAGGAAGGGCCCTCTCGCGCATGCGCGAACCACCGGAAGAACCCTTTTGCCTACGTGGCAGTTAGCGAGGCAAGGGAGCGTGAGCCTTAACAAAGAGGCAAGGGGGTCGTAGAACGTTTGACCACTAGCAGCAGTCAGGGGTGACTTTGAGACATGGCTATCGAAGGCAACGGTCACGTATATTCTCTCTCCGTCAGGACTTGATTCTAGCAGCAGTCGGCCGAATGCCTTTAACCAAATTGTTGCCGACCACATTCAACTTCCCTGTTCGACGCCATCTTGAACCCGTTCTGGTTTTAGCGGCTGAATATTGTAAATATTACAATCGATTAACTTTCAGCCTTGCGCGCCCCGAACCAAAGACATCAGATAACACACTTATTGTTATTGTTACCAAGAAAGAGAATAAAGTAGTATATATATATTTTACGTCTGCGTCTTGTTGTTTCTGACTGGTAGAATTCTGGATTATTAAAGCAACGGATAGTGATTGCTTTCTTGTACCCCGAAAGTACAAGAGAAGATATTCACTCACGAAGTTCGTTACACTGGTGACCCCGACGTGATTCTGGTCTAAAACCAGAGATCACTTATCAACAAAGAAATCCAGTTTTTCTGCGAAGTCGGAACACGATTTAACTCTACGCATTCATCTTTCGACGATTTGTTTCCGGCCACCACAAAAAGTTGTAGAAGGAGCCTCTTTCTTATTCTACAGCCATGATGACGGACGCCATCATCTATTCGATGCCTTTTCTCCACCTTCGTCATCATCATCGTCGTCTTTCTACTTCACGTCGTCGTTATCTTCGTCGCCATCATCACTAAGAACGATGTTGTCTCAAGTCCACTACAGTCGCCTTCCACCACCAACGTCGCCTTTCAACACCGTCGACCTCCACCAAAATGTACATAGCAACTCGCGGAAGTTTGGTCCACTTGCCATTTTGTGCATTAGCACACCAAGAATTCACAGCCCAGCACTATCTACGAGATTTCTTCTGTTCCAGTTAACCTGTCACAGCATTGAAGCCACAACCGCTACACGATATGTGTTCAATCGGCATCTGCATTTGTGATCTCAACATTCTGTTACAGAACGAACTGCTATTGTGCATCAGGCTATTACAGACTGGTAAATTAACTCTTGTCTGAAATGGCACATGAGAGACATTTTTCTATGCGCTGTATTTTTTTATATTTTGCTCGCATTCACCTTGTATGTATTTTTGTCGCACACACGTACACACACATAAATGCTATCTCTCACATACATACGTCACACATGCTTTTCTCGCTTGTTTCTTTTCCATGCTAAATTTGCCTTTTGTGGACACCCCTCATTTCTATAGACCCTAGGTCGGTCACGTATACATAGAGAGGGTTGTTTGTCCATTGTAACGCGCCAGCATGCCATACCTTTGTTCCTGTACGAACGAGGCATATAATCGCCCAACCACTGGCATATTCTTGCTGTTTTTTCGGTCTGGCAGCACTATTGCATTTCATGCGCCTTTTGCTTCGCACGTGTACTTGCCTTGTTTTTTTTGCAACACGTTTGCGGTAGCTTAGTTTTTTCCCGACTCATAGGACGTCGGATGTTCACATGCGCTGCGCCATGTTTAGGCGTAATTATTTTTCCCTGTTAGACCACTGTTGGTCACGTAATTAACAGAAAATTATCTGTGTCGCGCATCACACCAGCATGTTTGCACTTTTGCCTTTTGTGTTACTAGCGAGCTTCTGTCAATTCCATTTCCTCTCCTGCAGCAATTGATTTAACTGCTATTTTTCAGGATTAACCACCTTTAGAGAAGTTGGATTTAATTTCGCCTAGGTTCATTAACTGTGAGTTTTGCTTTCCCTCCGCTCCTTTCAGCGGAAGGGTTTATACTTTGTGACGTATACACTTTCATGCATGCACTCTTGATTTTTGCTCATTGAGTATTTTTTCTCTTTTTCCTTTAGTAAATTTCTTGTGTATGTTATAAATTTTGCCATTATATTATTGTGTGCTATTTGGTTATCTGGTGTCCACCTTGAGTTTTGCAGTCACTACAATAAGTTTCCTTTCGTGCGTACGCACTGGAGGGGAGCCTTGTAGTGATACTATAACGGTGCGCGCGCGCGCACCGTCCATTTTCTATTTCGCGCGTGCGAGTGTTGGTGCCTTCACCAAGGCACAGAAAGGAAGGGCCCTCTCGCGCATGCGCGAACCACCGGAAGAACCCTTTTGCCTACGTGGCAGTTAGCGAGGCAAGGGAGCGTGAGCCTTAACAAAGAGGCAAGGGGGTCGTAGAACGTTTGACCACTAGCAGCAGTCAGGGGTGACTTTGAGACATGGCTATCGAAGGCAACGGGCACGTATATTCTCTCTCCGTCAGGACTTGATTCTAGCAGCAGTCGGCCGAATGCCTTTAACCAAATTGTTGCCGACCACATTCAACTTCCCTATTCGACGCCATCTTGAACCCGTTCTGGTTTTAGCGGCTGAATATTGTAAATATTACAATCGATTAACTTTCAGCCTTGCGCGCCCCGAACCAAGGACATCAGATAACACACTTATTGTTATTGTTACCAAGAAAGAGAATAAAGTAGTATATATATATTTTACGTCTGCGTCTTGTTGTTTCTGACTGGTAGAATTCTGGATTATTAAAGCAACGGATAGTGATTGCTTTCTTGTACCCCGAAAGTACAAGAGAAGATATTCACTCACGAAGTTCGTTACAACCAATAATAGCCAATATATACATGGAATACTTTGAGAATTTGGCTTTAGGATCAACACCACTAAATCCAACCCTATGGCTGCGATATGTTGATGACACCTTTATACTCTGGCCCCACCAGGAAGATGTCCAAGTGCTGTTAGATCATGTGAACTCAATAAAGCCACCCACACAGTTCACAATGGAAAAAGAAAAAGACAATCAGTTGGCATTCCTGAACGTATTAATAACACGCACCAAGTATGGATTCAGGACATCCGTGTACCGTAAGCCGACCTTCACTGGATGATACCTCAACTTCAACTCCCACCATCTATACAGTGTAAAGAGAGGGATTGCTCAGTGCCTAAAACATCGAGCAATTAATATAAGTAGCGATCGTGATACCCACCACAAAGAAATGATCAAGCTCAGTAACAATCTATTAAGCAACAACTACCCGAAAAGCATACTCTCCACTCTAATTAGGAAGAAAAGAGATGATGAAACCGATAAACTGTCCACAGTCTGTCTACCCTATGTGAAAGGCCTTTCCGAAAAGATACAAAAGATATGCGGCCTATATGACATCAGGACAGTATTCAAAAGTAATACAGCACTTCGCAAACATTGACAAATGCCAAGTTCTTAATTTTGTAAAGTGCTGAAACTAAAAATAACCAACCCGGATCACAACGCATGCTTAAAGTGCTTGTCCTCATCTTTTACTTGTTTCAGTCTTTAGACTGCGGCCATGCTGGGGCATCATCTTGAAGACTTTTTCGTCGAATGAATCGAACCCAGCACTTTTTTTAAGACCTAGTACTTATTCTATCGACTCTCTTTTGCCGAACTGTTATGTTACGGGGGATTTAAACACACCAACACCGGTTGTCAAGCGGTGGGGGGGGGGCATAAGCACACACAACATATATATATATATTATATATATATATATATATATATATATATATTAGAAGGTTTGGAGGCAACGTTTCGGTTGTCGTAGCACAAGTTTCCGTCGATTTCCGTAAAAAACTTTTATTTTTTTACATAAGTAATGAGAGCGAAAGAGACTAAGAGGAAGCGATTTTATGACGAGGAAGTTTCTCTTTGAAGTGCGCGTGTGTGTGTTTGATGGGGTGTGGGAGACAGACAGTATGTTGTGTAAGTGAAGTGCTTCTGTTAGTGTGTGCGAAGAGACAGAGAGAGTAATGCGTGAAAGGGAGAGATAACTGATTTTTTACTCGGTGTATGTGTATATGTATGTCTGCATGTATGTGTGTGTGTATGTATCTATGTGTGTGTGTGTATGTATGTGTGTGTGTACGTATCTATGTATGTGTGTGTGTGTATGTATGTATCTATGTGTGTGTGTGTAAGTATGTGTGTGTATGTATGTATGTATGGCCGATTCATCGTAATTACGATAAATCGGCCATACATACATACATACACACACACATACTTACACACACACACATACATAGATACATACATACATACATACATACACACACATACATGCATACATACATATACACATACACCGAGTAAAAAATCAGTTATCTCTCTCTTTCACACATTACTCTCTCTGTCTCTTCGCACACACTAACAGAAGCACTTCACTTACACAACATACTGTCTGTCTCCCACACCCCATCAAACACACACACGCGCACTTCAAAGAGAAACTTCCTCGTCATAAAATCGCTTCCTCTTAGTCTCTTTCGCTCTCATTACTTATGTAAAAAAATAAAAGTTTTTTTACGGAAATCGACGGAAACTTGTGCTACGACAACCGAAACATCGCCGGTTTGGAGATGATGTACAGGTATTTTATATTAGAAGAAATGAGGTACTCAGAAATTCGGATGGTTTTATATTTACAGATATTTATTTGTATATTACATGTTTTTATACATCATATATTTTATACATCATATATATCATATATCATATATATTCTAGTGGAGTTGTCAAATTGAATTAAGTTCTTGGAGAAAATTTGACTATTTTTCAAAATGCCGATTTTTGCCAACTTTTTGGCAGATTCGTATTCTCCGTAGCCGAAAACGGGGTTTTGTGTAGAAAAAAAGGGCGTGTTTTGGGTTGGGAGGTGGGGTGGACAAAAGGAAGTCTTGCCAATAAAATTACAGAAGCTGCGTTTCGAGGTGAATTCAATTGCAATGTGACTTTCCGAGGTAGAAGGATAAAAGCCAAGGCTTATGTGCTAAACAATACCAATAATCATTTTGTTACGAGCTAGATGGACAAATTCCATCTCTGGGATTAACCCATTAACCTCTATTGCAAAAACGAACAACTTTCTCACCTAGTCATCCCATCAACACCTTTGAACATGTCACCAATTTCTCTTCCCAGGCACATCTTTTCTCTTCTAAGCTTAAATCCTTTTGTTCCAACAACTTCTTTCCTCAAACAACTGCTCTCTGGAACTCACAATCATTATCTGGTTTCTTTCCGGCGTTTTTTGAATTTGTGAGTTCCTTTTCGTTATAATCCCTTGCGCCCCACGGTGGTTTCAGACAAAACCATATCGAAAAAAAGAAAAAAATTCTCACTTCATAATGGTAAAATAAGATCCTGATTTTCTATTTCGAAGACCTTCAAAGCTTTCTGAAATTCTCTGTAATTTCAATGACATTTAAATAGATTATTATTTTTACTCTTTTACTTGTTTCAGTCATTTGATTGCGGCCATGCTGGAGCACCGCCTTTAATTGAGCAAATAGACCCCAGGAGTTATTCTTTGTAAGCCTAGTACTTATTCTATCGGTCTCTTTTGCCGAACCTCTAAATTACGGGGTCGTAAAAACACCACCATCGGTTGTCAAATGACGTTGGGGAGACAATCACACACAAACATATACACGCATATATACATATACATATATACGACAGGCTTCTTTCAGTTTCCGTCTACCAAATCCACTCACAAGGCTTTGGTCGGTCCGAGGCTATAGTAGAAGGCACTTGCCCACGGTGCCACGCAGTGGGACTGAACCCGGATACATGTGGTTGGTAAGCAAGCTACTTACCACACAGCCATTCCTGCGCCTATGATAATTTTTTTATTTAAAAAAATTTTTTCGACTTTCTTCACATTCTCTGAGGGTATCCACATATATATATCAATATTTTGGTGAATAAGAAAATGATATATTAAGATATATTTGAATCTTTAGTTGTTTTTTGATAGAAGCAACAAATCTTTCTTGAAATTCTACCATAGACCCTCCCGCCATTCACCCACAGCCTGTACAAATATCGAGCCTCGGACATTAACACCCCGAAAGACAATTACCCCTGAGGACAGCAGATGATTATTTAAAACTTCTGAATATTTTGGAGAGGGGGTAATTAACCAAAGGAGTAATTATCCTAGGGGGTAGTTGTCGTGGTGGGAGGAACGTGGGGGTAATATATCACATGCTTTGTGGTATTTCGTCTGGTCGACTTTGCCTTTCATCCTTTCGGGGTCGAAAAATTTAGGACCAGTTACGCACTGAGGTCGATATAATCGACTTAATCAGTTTGTCTCTCCTTGTTTGTCCTCTCTGTGTTTAGCCCCTTGTGGGTAGTAAAGAAATGGGTAATATATCACAGGTGTCACTAATGTGGCCTGCTAGAAATAGCAGTCAGATTTCCTTAAAACCTCACTACAGCCATACAAATAATGTGAGACTAATTTGTGCAACGTACTATTTACATGCATGATACCCGAGAAAAAGATGAGACGAGCAACGCTGGAATGTTTTTGATCATAGGTTTGTTCAAACAGGACTGACCTAGGGCTATAAATAAAAAGAACTATCGACTACTACTACGACGACGACGACGGTTATCACGACGGCAGCGGTGGTGGCGGCGATGACGACGGCGACAAAGACGCTTAGTTTTTCGTGGAGAAAATCGCAATCCCTGCTTTGATATCGGACAAAATATCTTTCCTCTGGTTAAAACAAACTCGGCAAGTGGACCTTTATTCCAACGAATCAACTGTAACCAACTGCGCTGCCGTATCTATTATATATGTTGTTGCCTCTCATCTCTCCAACGAAATCCCTAGTCTTCTGGTCAATGTTTCAACGAGGCTGACATTATTTTAGCCATGTTTGTTTATACGGTAAGAAAATGCTTTACTTTATAAATCAAAAATTCTCAAACAATCCTTTTCTTTTGTTTTTGGTGGTGTTAACAACAACAACAGCCGTTCTTCACTGTTGAAACAACACGGCTTCGGGATATGGTTCTATTTTGCAATTATCTAACTCGTTGCTGGCGTATTAGAAGCATTTCAAGCAACGGTTTTCGAGGGCAGGGCCCCGGCAGAATCGTTAGGGGTGTCGGACGACATCGCTAGAGGAATTTCTGTGGGTCAGAGTTCAAACTGCGCCAAGATCAGCGCAATTTCCCGGGATCGATAAAATAAAGTACGAATCAAGTTCTGGGGTTGATTTGTGCCTATTGAGGACCGACTAAGATGTCCTTTGGAAAACCGATTGATATTTACTTAAAGATTCTTTTATAAGACATCTTTATGCAAATAAATATGTTTAGCTTTACATCAATGCCAGATCCTGTATTCCTTGTGTTTGGTCAAACAGTGGCGTTCAACATTTTTTTAATATATAAACTGTTACCTAATATTTTTAAATAAGAACGAAAACAACTATTTGTCCATTGTTCACGGAATAAAGAAATCTCACCGGAAACTTTTTTTTTCCTCCAAGTGCCGGCCACTGGGTATTACTTTTATAATTTTGATTTTAAAATCTTTAATGAAAACGGGCAAACACCGATTTTTCGTTTTTAACTTTTCCCGAAAATTCTTTTGAGATTTCACGTTTAAAAAATACAAAGATTTCGATTTTTACGATTCTGAATTTTTCTTGGCGTGTTCAGACTGTGGTAGAGGAGAAAGTCACTCCCAGGCCGAGATGTAAAAGGGGTGGACAATTTACTCTGGCCTATTATGTCTATTAATGAAAGGGGGGAGGATTCCAAGAGTGCCTTTGTTCCTGAGTACTGTGAACTCTTGCTATGACATTGCCATATGATTAACACATTTGATTTATCCTCACATTGTTCTTAATTCAATCTCATTTAACCTTTTTATACCAAACCACCCGAGACCACCCCTCCTGGTCCTATGTTACAAACCCCTGTTTTAAAGTGAGCTAAATTAAGATCTTCAATCGAAATTTCATGTTAATTTATGTTCCAAACAACAGATTAATAATGGTTTCATATTTTGACTTGCGTCCAGCAGTTTTAAGGGGAGGGGCTAAGTTGATTAATTAACCCCTGTCCTCAACTGGAACTTATTCTATTGACCTCAAAAGACGAAAGGCAAAGTTGACGTTGGTGGCATTTAAAGTCAGAACACAAGATGGATAAAATGCTGCCAAGCATTTTGCCTGGCATGGTAACAATTCTGCCAGCTCACCACAACAGCAGATTAATAATAACAATGTTATATAACTAAATTCTTCATTATTTCAAAATAACTGAAACAATAGCAGTGTATTCCAACAGAAATATGGTAACAGAAGGGTAAATGGTTCTTTGAGTTAGATTTGGCAGACACCATGTGGAAACACTTCCAATGGATTGTCCCTGTTAATGGGTGGCGGGCATAATCTGTACATGATTTAACACAATCACAGTCCATGGCAGAGTTCACAGTGTTGGGACCATTCAGGCCAGGTACCCACCCTGATTCAATATCTTGGTACATTGTTTTCTAAACCAGTAGCATGCACGTTGTGCTTTCACAAACCCCAGTTTTAGACGTTGGGCAAAAAGATTTGGGCTGTTGCTCTTCTTCCTCAGCTTACCACTTAAAAACAAAATGGTTTCAGCTCAATTCAGTGCATTTTTGATGGTGACTCAGACTGTTGTTTATCTATCTCTTCTGTAATATTATGGAGATATACATAAACCTATACATGATATATATATTATCATCATCATCATCGCTTAACATCGATTTTCCATGCTGGCTAGGGGTTGGACGGTTCGACTGGGGTATGGGAAGCCAGGAGGCTGCACCAGGCCCCTATCTGATCTGGCAGTGTTTCTACACCTGGATGCCCTTCCTAATGCCAACCACTCCAAGAATGTTGTGGGTGTTTTTTACATGCCACCAGCACAGGGGCCAGAGGAGCTGGCATCAACCATGATCGGATGGTGATTTTTATGTGCCACTGGCACAGAAGCCAGTCAAAGTGGCACTGGCATTGGCTGGCACTCCGTTGATTATGATGACGAAGGTTCCAGTTGATCCAATCAACGGAACAGCCTGTTCATGAAATTAACGTGCAAGTGGCTGAGCACTCCACAGACACATGTACCCTTAACATAGTTCTTGGGGAGATTCAGCATGACACAGAGTATGACAAGGCTGGCCCTTTGAAATAGAGGTACAAGAGAAACAGGAAGAAAGAGTGAGAGAAAGTTGTGGTGAAGGAGTACAGCAGGGTTTGCCACCCCTGCTTGCCGGGGCTTCGTGGAGCTTTAGGTGTTTTCACTCAATAAAAACTCACCATGCCTGGTCTGGGAATCAAAACCGCAATCCTACGACCACGAGTCCGCTGCCCTAACCACTGATCCATTGCATCTTCATACACACACACACACACACACACACATATAAAATGAGACAGCAAAGCCAAGGCTGTGTGGAATTTTCAGGACATTTATGAAGAGAAAGTTAGTCTTACAGCCATTTCTGGGATATTAGGAATATTCCTTCATCAGAGACGATGTGAGATGGTTAAATAGAGGGAAATATTAGGGTTCAATATGAGGAGTTATTTTGGAAAAGGAAGCAAGACCCCTTTGAATGATCAGCACATGGAATTTACGTCTCCACCCTTTCCATTTATGATGGCAAATATGAACTCCTATTGGAATTTACACACCACGGACAGGAAGCATTTCTACCACTTCTACACACCACTTTCCTTGGATAATGGAACTGCAATTATAACATTTTTATTTTCATTTCTACATTCATTCTCATATTTCCTTATATACTCCTTATTTGCTTCCTTTTCCGAAATAACTCCTCATATTGAACCCTAATATTTCCCCTATTTAACCATCTCACATTGTCTAT